>NW_024080776.1:967127-1106817 GCF_003009895.1 Hyaena hyaena
TTTTTAATGTTTATTTACTTTTGAGAGAGAGACAGAGCACAAATAGGGGAGGGGCAGAGTGAGAGACACATACACAGAATCTGAAGCAGGCTCCAGGCTCTGAGCTGTCAGCACAGAGCCGGATGCAGGGCTCGAACTTACAAACCAAGAGATCATGGCCTGAGCTGAAGTCAGACACTTAACAGAATCAGCCACCCAGGCGCCTCCCCCGAAACTAAATCTTTTAAATGAAAGACTCTATTTTAGTTTAATCTCTAGCTCTCTCTATATCACATCTAAAAATTTGGATGGGGATGAAAAATTTTGGATAATAACAAAGATACTCTTCAAGAATAAAAAAAAGAATTCATGTCAAATATTTAGAGTACTCTTCAATAAATAAATTGCATGAAAAAGATGAATTTTTTAAAATTTAAGGGAATTATTAACCAATTATGATGTGTGGCCTTTACTATATCCTGATTCAAACAAATTGTTAACATTTGTGAAAAATTGGAAATGTGAATATTTACTAGATATGTAAGGAATTGCTAAATTTTCTTAACCACATGTAGAGTAAATGTTTAAAAATACTTCTTTTAGTGATATATATAGTGAAATATTTATAGATGAACAATATGTCTGGGATTTGCTTTTATCACCCTCATACACAAAAATAACTCAGAATGGATCACAAAGCTAAATATAAGAGTTAAAACTGTAAAACTCTTAGAAGGAAACATAGTAAATCTTCATGATCTTGGATTAGGCAATGATATTTTAGTAGAGTGCCAAAAGCAAAAGTGGTAAGAGAAAAACTAATAAATTGGACTCAATCAAATTTGAAACTTTTTACAAATTGTTATTTATTTATTTTGTCAGCATAGGGCCCAATGCAGGGCTTGATCCCATGAACCATGGGATTTGCAATATATTGCAAAGGTGAAAAGGTGAAAAGACAACTCAGAGACTAGAAGAAAATATTTGCAAATCATGTTTGATACAGGACATATTTAGAATATGTAAAGAATTCTGATAACTCAATAGTAAAAGAAAGCTTGATTTAAAAATGAGCAAAATATTTGAGTGGACATTTCTTTGGAGAAGATATATGAAAAGATGCTCAATATCATTAGTCATTGGGAAAATGCAAATTAAAACCACAATGAGATACCAGTACACACTCACTAGAATGGCTATAAAACAACAACAAAGAAACAAACAAAAACCAAAACAAACCATGACAAGTGCTGGTAAGGATGTGGAAAAATTAGAACCTTCATATATTACTGATGGGAATGTAAAATGGTGCAGACACTGGAAAATAATTTGACAGTTTCTCAGGATGTTAAATGTAGAATTACCATGTGTCCCATCAATTTAACTCTTAGGTATGTACCCAAGACAAATGAAAACGAATGTCGACATAAAGACTTGCATGTGAATGTTCAGAGCACTATTATTTACAATAGCCAGAAGGTAGAAATAATGCAAATGTCTATCATTTGATGAATGGATAAAAAAAAATGTGATATAGTAATTCTGTATAGGAAATAGTTAACAGAGAAGACCTGACACTGCTATCCTTAGAAAGCCATGCTTGTAAGGTCATCCCTTGACTAGCATCTGGGAACTTGGATTTGAGGAGTATTCCCACCATCCCCTAACTGATAGCAGCGTCTCACTGTGCCTAAACTGTTTGTGCAAACAATGTGATTTATACATATTTAGAATTCCTGGATACAATTTCAGTGTGGGAGAGGGGTATTTCTCTCACATCACCAAGCAATTCTTGGACATCAGCTGGGTTTCCTACATTTCAACTTAATCCTGACACTATTTACCTTTAATACTGACACTATCTACCTGGAGATAGGGTTGGATTCTACAGGTTATGGCTCAGTCTGGTAAGACTGCCCTCCTCCTTCAGATGCCAGTTGTAAGCCTAGGGTATCACCTGTGCTTCTGACCAACTGGCTATAGATTGGAAGTTCCAACTACCTCCTCCTTGGGTTTGATGAATTCACTTGACTGGCTCATAGAACTCAGAGAAATATTTTATTCACTAGATTACTAGTTTATTATAAGGATATAATTTAGGAATAGCCAGATGGAAGAGATGCATAGGGCAAGGTACGGGGAAGGGGTGAAGAGCTTCCAAGCCCTCTCTGACTACACCATCCTCCCCAAATCTCCATGTGTTCAGCAACCCAGAAGCTCTTCAAACTCTCTCCTTCTGGGTTTTTATGAGGTTTCACTACATAGCCATGGTTGATTAGGTCATTGGCTATTGGTAGCTGATTCAACCTGTTGCTACTCTCCTGTCCCTGGAAGTCAGAGGATAGGACCTCTAATCCCATGGTTGGTTCTCGTGGAAACCAGCCCCTGTTGTTAAGTGCTGTCTAAAAGTCACCTCATTAACATAAGATGGCTTTATCGTTCTCATCACTTAGGAAATTCCAAGTGTTTTAGGATCTCTGTGCCAGAAATGGGTTGAAGACAAGGCCAAATGTACATTTCTTATTACAAGTCACAATATCACAGTGCTCCACACCTGCCTTCCTTCTGAGAATCTGGAATTCTGGTGGTACCTGGTGGGCAGAAGTGGTATATATGTGACTAGCCCCAAACAAAAACCTTGGGTACTGAATCTCTAATGAACTCCCCTGGAGAAAACATTTCACATGTGTGATACAGTTTGTTGCTGGAGAAATTAACCACATCCTGTGTGACTCCACTGGGAGAAGATTCTCCGGAAGCTTGAGCCCGATTTCCTCTGGCCTTTGCCCCCTGAGCCTCTTATCTTTGCTGCTTTTGCTCTGTGTCCTTTTGTTGTCGTAAGTCTTAGATGTGAGTATTAGCGTATCTTTAGTCCCGTGAGGCAGGTCCTAAGAGTCACCAAACATGGGAGTGATTTAGGGGACTCCTAACATTCATGCAGGAGAAGAGGATTTGCCTGTAAAAAACAAATACTTACACTTGCTACAACACGGATGAATCTCAAAAACACAATGCTAAATACAGAAGTCAGATGCAAAAGGTCACACATTGTAGGATTCTATTTATGTGAAGTGTCCAGAAAAGGCAAATCTATAGAGATAGAAAGTAGATTAGTGGTTGTCCAGGGCTAAAAGTGGGATGAGGGTTAACTAAAGGGGCATGAGGCTTCTTAATGGGGTGATAGAAATTTTGTAAAATCAAACTATGGTGGTGGTTTCACAAATGTAGATATACTAAAAGTCATTTAATAATACACTTCTAAAAAGGCAAATTTTATGGTATATAAATTATATGGTATATAAACTTACAGTATCTATAAGCTGTTAAAAATAGAAGAACTGAAGGAAATAAGTGTATTAAGTAGAAATCTGAGATGATCTCCAAGAGCCTTGCTTGGTATACACTATTCCAGTTATTCAAAAATCAAATATAATATAGATGCAGCTATGAAGAGCTTTTGCAGATGTAGTTAAGGTCCCAAATCAGTTGGCTTTAAGAAAGAGAGATTATCCCAAGTGAGACTGACCTGATGAGGTGAGCCCTTAAAAGAGGTTTAGGCTTCTCCCTGAAAAAGATATTCAAAGTGTGAGAAGGATTTGATATGAGGGGAATTCTCCTTTGCTGATTTTGAAGATGGAAGAGACCATGTGGTAAAGAATACTGGTGGCTTCTAAAAGCTGCTAGAGCTCCCTGGCTAACATTAGCAAGGAGACGGGGACTTCAGTCCTACAATCATGGGACTGAATTCAGCCTGCAGCCTGAGTGAGCTTGGAACTGCATTCTTTCCCAGAGCCTCAGAGGGGAACACACCCAGCTCACACCCAGCTCATACCTTGATTTCAGCCCCTCACGAACTTTGAGATCATGACATGAGCCAAAATCAAGGGTTGGACACTCAACCGAGCCACCCCAGCACCCTTGTTTTAAGTCACTGAGCTTGTGGTGATTTGGCATACAGCATTAGGAAATTAAGTGTGTAATATTTACGGATATAAATGAAACAAGATTGGCTATGACGTGATAATTGTTAAAACCTGATGATTTAAAAAAAAACTGGATGATAGTGATAGGTGTTTCCATAACTGTTCTATCTACTTTTGTATATGATCGAAATTTTCCTTAATACAAAAAGGTCCTAAAAAATACCTAGGGCAACACTAAAAGGAGTAGACTTAGAAAGTAAAACTCTGAAACAGTAGAGAGGTCATATAAACTTGCAACCAACATAGTTTTAGAAATATTACTAGTTTAAGTGCACTGATGGAGAGCTGTGATTTTCAAATATCTGCATGGTCATGACAGGAGATGCTACCTGGAAGTACAAGTTCATGCATCTGGTGGTCTCTGATATATCTGAGTTTGGTATATGATATATTTGGTGTATGTGTTATTGTAGACATAGGTTTTGTTTTTTTTTTTTAAGTGGAAATTAAATCAAATGTCTGCAGAACCTCTCCGTTACCTCCTCAGTACTTTAAGATTTCATTTTTAAAAAATCATTGTGTAGAATAAATTTGGAGCTCTCTAAGGCCTTTCTGGTTTAGCTCCTGCCTATCTATCCAGCTTCATATCCCATACTTCTCCCCATCCTTTGCTCTGTAGGCCCAAGCAGTATTTGACTACATGTACTTCCTGGAACACTCCATGCTCCCTCCTACCCACTCTCCTTCACTTATGCTCTTCCCTCTTTCTGGAACATCCTTCCACCTGCTATCATTCTAATACCTCTCCTTCTTCCATAGACGAACACTTTGGAAAACTATTGTCAAACAGACCTGAGTTCGGATCTCAGATTTACCATTACTTGTTGTGTGACACTGAGCAAGTTGCTTAATTTTTCTGAGCCTCCCTTATCTATAAAATGGGAATGCTAATATCCACTTTGAAGATTTGTTATAATGTTAATACATCTGACACTAGTAGCTGCTGTTGCTGATAGCAGTGGCAGTAATAGCATTGTTATGGTCAGAACATAATTTTAGGTGAATCTGGTAGATTAGACTGGGATTTACTCCAAACAACTGAGTGTTTTGGGAGTAATAATGAAACATGCATGATTGTGCTGATGTACTTACTTTGTGATTAGGAATGATCTCTTAAGATGCACCTTAGTCTCTTATCTCTGGGAGGTTCTTGATCCTGACATAGGAAGCCCACCAAACATACCACTGGTGATGATTAGACCCCAGGAGGCAAAGTTGATAAAACCTGGATTAAAGAACCCAATGCCCCATGTTCTTGCCCTTTACCATTCTGCCATCTTCATATAATTCTTGAATAGTATCAAAAGGTACTTCTGTTGAAATTCTGTTGTTTTGATATTTCTAGCAACTACTGGTTAAATTCTAAATATTACTAATAACAGGAACCAATTTTAAGTATTTCTGAGTATCATTTTCTTTTTATTAAAGCTGATAGTACCATGCTTAAAAAGTTTGGTTGTTCCTATTTGTTTATAATAGTCCAAACTCTTCAGCATAGAATTTAGTTAGGGAAACAAATATTATGAGATCAGCTAATCAAGAATAATAATAAGGTGCAGTAGGAACACTAAGAGGAGTCTGTAAAAGCTTCCTGGAGGTGACATTTATGTAGAAACTTAAAAGGAAAATCAGCAGAAAGGAAGTGTTCCAAAGCAAGAGAATCACTTCAGATTTGATCATTACACTAACCATTCTCTTCCTACCGAAATATTTTGTTTCTCTTTTCTTTAGATTCTGCACTTAAGAAGGCTGAACTAGAAATTGAAAAATTGAAAGAAAATTTGATAAAGAAAGAGAATGGTGAGTCATTCATGTTAGTAGATATATTTAATAATACATTAAACAATAATTTAATATGTATTAAATATGTTTTAATATAGTATCTTTAATAATAATAATAATAATAATGCACTATTGCCATTGTTACTACTTATTTCTACTACTATTACTACTATCACTGCTTACTAAGTAACAGGTATTCTCCTGGGCATTTTATATGCATAAATTCTAACCCTCACAACACTTCCAAGTAGTGAGTATTATTATTCCCATTTCATAGACAAAGAAACTGAGTTATGGCAAGGTTAAGTGAGCTATCTAATGTCTACATTAAGCATTAATTAAGTAATGTAGAGTGCGTATTTGAACCCATGTATCTGGGTTAGTCAGATATCCATGTATCTGACTCTAAAACCTGTGGTCAACACTAGTAATACATATTTTACCCCTGAGATCAAGACACCTTGTGATTAATTTCACAAGACTTCACATACACGTGTTCACTGGGAAGCCAATAGGCTTGCAATTCATGGCAAATTATTTAATCTGTCCGAAGCCTGACTCTGTAAAAATGCTACCAGCTATAAATAACACAACAAAATTTGAGTGTTATAATGGTAGCACCTACAAAAGTAATTAAAACATGTTACCAGTTTTAAATAATTCTGAGTTTACCAAATGATACTGTCTGTGATTTGTAATAAGAACTATATATTTGGTCTTTGGCCCTGTTTCTGACACCAAGCTTCTAAAACGCTTCAAATTTCCTATGTGGATAGTGATGAAAAGAGTCCTTTGTTATGTTAATGAGGACTTTTGGAAAGCCGCCGCCCCACCCCACCCCCTCCGGTTTACCAAAGGCTGGAAGGGGACAGGAGCTGGAGATGGAGTTTAGCCCCCAGTGGCCAATGTTTTAATTACTCATGTCTATGAATAAAGCATTTATAAAAACCCTAAAGGACAAGGTCTGGAGAGCTTCTGGGTTGGTGAACACATGGAGATTGGGGAGAGTGATGTCCACAGAGAAGACATGGAAGCTCTTCACCCCTTTACTCATACTTTGCCCTGTGCATTTCTTCTATCTGGCTATTCTTGAGTTATAACTTTTTATAATAAACTGGTGATCTTTTGAGTAAAATGTTTCTCTGAATTCTGTGAGCCACCCTAACAAATGAATCAAACCAAGATGGGGGTCGTGGTGCAACCTCTGACTTATAACCAGTCAGTCAGAAGCACACATACCAACATGGGCTTGCCATTGGTATCTAAAGTGGTGAGCATTCTTGTGGGACTGAGCCCTTAACCTGTGTGATCTGATGCTATCTCCAGCTAGACGGTGTCAGAATCAAGTGGAATTATAGGATGTGCAGTTAGTGTCCAAGGGTTGCTTGGATGTATAGGAGAAAAGAACCCTTACGTTGTAATTGGTGATCAGGATTGTTAACCCTCCTTTTCAAAAATATGTGAATGCAGTTATAACATGAACACTGCCTTCTTCGTAATTGATAGAACAAGGAAACAAAATCAGCAAAGATATGGAAGACTTAAGAACACTACCAACCAACATGACTTAATTGATAATGATAGAAGACTCCACCAGATCACACATTCTTTTCAAGTACACATGGACTGTTCACAAGGAGAGACCATACTGAGCCATAAAATACGTTTCTGTGGAAGAACTGAAATCACACAAATTATGTTCTCTGACCATAATAGATTAAACTGAAAATCAATAACAGAAGTATGTTTAGAAAATCCCCAAATATTTGGAACCCAAACAAGATATTTCTAAATTGCCATGCCTTCAGAGAAAAAATTACAAGGGATATTAGAAAATATGTTCCATGAATTAACTTGAATGAAAATGAAAAATACATATCAATTTCTGGGGGAAGCAACTAACTCATTGCTTGGAGGGGAAATGACACCATTTAATGCTTATACCAGATCAAGAAAGGGCTCAAAATAATCCAACCTCTTATCTTAAAGACCCAGAATAAGAAGAGAAAAATCCCAAGCAAGCAAGATAAGACAGATATTAAAAATGAGTTGAGGTCAATAAAATTAAAAAAAGAACCACAATAAATTATGAAACCAAGAGTGGTTCTTTAGAAGGATCAATAACACTGGTAAACTTCTAACTAGATTGATCATAAAAAAGAGAGAAGAGAGAGTAAAGACACAAATCACCAATATAAGAAATGACATAAAGAATGTTCCTACAGACCCAAAAGATAATAAGGGAATATTTTGAACAACTTTATACCAACAAACTTGATGACCTGGATGACACGAATCTTATCCTTCAAGGACAAACTACCAAACCTCACTGAAGAAGGAATCTCCTTTCACTCATATGTGGATCTTGAGAAACTTAACAGAAGACCCTGGGGGGAAGGAGGGGAAGAAATAGATACAAACAGAGAGGGAAGGAAGCAAACCACAAGAGACTCTTAAATACAGAGAACAAACTGAAGGTGGATGGTGGGAGGGGAAGGGAAAATGGGTGATGAGCATTGAGGCGGGCACTTGTTGGGATGAGCACTGGTGTTGTATGTAAGCCAATTTGACAATAAATTATATTTAAAAAGAAAAAGAAGAAGGAATCTACCAAAAGAACTGAATTTGTAGTTAAAAATCTTCCCCATGAAGAAAACTCTGAGTTCAGATGTCTTCACTAATGAATTCTAAAAAACTTTTAAAGAATAAATAATATCAATTTTACACAAATTCTTCCAGAAAATTAAAGAAGACAGAATACTTTCCAACTTTCACGTGGTCAGCATTACCCTGATTTCAAAACCAGGCAAAGATATTACATGATCCCTGATGACTGTAGAAGAACTTGTGAAAGTACTGGGAGTAAGAAGTAACTTTGGGGTAGCAAAATTAAGTTGTGTTTCTCCACAATGGATTGGCTAAATAAGTGGCTGTGCATCTATTAGTAAGAATGACATAGATCTATGTGCATGACACAAATAGGTATTTGTGATACGTTATCAAGTGAAAAAAGCAAGTTGTACAGTAATATATATGGTACAGTGTTATTTTGGCTTTTATTTTTTGGGTATGTGTGTATGTATGTGTGTGTGTGCCCACAGGACTGCAAGAGGTGGTACACATTAATGTGGAGCAGTAAAGTCATGAAGACACTGGGATACTTTTGTATAAGTTGTAAATAGCTGCTGCCCTGAGTCTTTCAATTGTCTACCACCTACCCCATCATCCTAGCTCCTTCTAGCCCCTTATCCTCCCAGTCACTGAAGGAATAATATTTGGCAGTTCTCTAGAACTTTGTTCTGAAGCACATTCTTATAGATGAAGGTCCATACTTTAGCAGTTGTTAAATATTTTCAATAAAACGCTTGTCTGTATGTTAGAATACGTATATAAAATCTTTTGAAGAATATTTACTAAATATTAACATTATTTTGGGTCAGGTTGGTGAATAAGGGTTAGATGAGAGTATTCAGTTTGAACATAACATAGGTTATCTGTCTGTTTGTTTAACTAAAAGCCTATATTCCATTCATGATGAGCAAAACAATATTGCATTTAAAACAAACCATAATTCGAGCAAAAGACATGAATAGACACATCTCCAAAGAAGACATCCAGGTGGCCAACAGACACAGGAAAAGATTTTCAACATCACCCATCATCAGGGAAATACAAATCAAAACCACAATGAGACACCACCTCACTTCTGTCAGAATGGCTAACATTAACAACGCAGGCAACAACAGATGTTGGCAAGGATGCGGAGAAAGAGGATCTCCTTTGCACTGCTGGTGGGAATGCACTGGTGCAGCCACTCTGGAAAACAGTATGGAAGTTCCTCAAAAAAAATTAAAAATAAATCTACCCTATGACCCAGCAATTGCACTGCTAGGTGTTTATCCAAGGGATACAAGTATGCTGTTTCAAAGGGGCACGTGCACTCCAGTATTTATTGCAGCACTAGCAACAATAGCCAAAGTATGGATAGAACCCAAATGTCCATCAATGGATGAATGGATAAAGATATAGTATATATATATATATATGTGTGTGTATATACACACACACACACACACACACACACACACACAATGGAGCATTACTCAGCAATCAAAAAGAATGAAATCTTGCCATTTGCAACTACATGGATGGAACTAGAGGGTATTGTGCTAAGTGGAATTAGTCAGTCAGAGAAAGACAAATATCATATGACTTCACTCATATGAGGACTTTGAGATACAAAACAGATGAACATAAGGGAAGGGAAGCAAAAATAATATAAAACAGGGAGGGGGACCAAAACATAAGAGACTCCTAAATATGGAGAACAAACAGAGGGTTACTGAAGGGGTTGTGGGAGGAGGGATGGGCTAAATGGGTAAAGAGCATTAAGGAATCTACTCCTGGGGGCGCTTGGGTGGCTCAGTCAGTTAAAGGTCTGACTTCGGCTCAGATCATGATCTCACGGCTCGTGGGTTCGAGCCTCGTGTAGGGCTCTGTGCTGACAGCTAGCTCAGAGCCTGGAGCCTGTTTCAGATTCTGTGTCTCCCTCTCTCTCTGACTCTCCCCTGCTCACGCTGTCTCTCTCTCTCTCTCTCTCAGAGGTAAATTAAAAATAAAAACATTAAAAAATTTTTTTAATTAAAAAAAGGAATCTACTCCTGAAATCATTGTTGCACTATATGCTAACTAACTTAGATGTAAATTTAAAAAATAAATTAAAAAATAAATAAATAAAGGTAAAAAATAAAAATAAAACAAGCCATGGGGCGCCTGGGTGGCTTAGTCGGTTAAGCATCTGACTTTCGCTTAGGTCATGATCTCGCGGTTCGTGGGTTCGAGCCCCGCGTCGGGCTCTGTGCTGACTGCCAGCTCAGAGCCTGGAGCCTGTTTTGGAGTCTGTGACTCCCTCTCTCTCTGACCCTCCCCTGCTCACGCTGTCTCTCTCTCTCTCCTAGAAATAAATAAGACATTAAAAAAAATTAAAAAAAATAAATAAATAAAACAAGCCATAATTCAACCACATTTTTAAGATTTATGAAAATTAAAATTCTGGTAACCTCCAATGTGGAGAAATGGGCAGTGTCATTGCACAGATTGTAACTTTGTACAATGTTTTTGAAGAGTCATTTGGCAGTATCTATTACATTTCCTAAGTACACATATCAGCTGATCCAGTGGTCCAATTTCTGGGAATTTGTTTTTTGGAAATAATGTCATAAGTGCCTAAAGATTAATGAAAAAGGATAATGATTTTATAAGATTTTTTTTTTAATGTTTTTTATTTTATTTCTAGGAGAGAGACAGCGTGAGCAGGGGAGGGTCAGAGAGAGAGGGAGTCACAGACCGAAACAGGCTCCAGGCTCTGAGCTGGCAGTCAGCACAGAGCCCGACGCGGGGCCCGAACCCACGAACCGCGAGATCATGACCTAAGCGAAAGTTGGACGCTTAGGATAATGATTTTAGAATTGTTTATAAGAGCAAATCATTGGCAACACACCTGAATCTTCATCAGTAGGGGAAAGTGACACACACATTCGGTACATTCAGACAATGGCACATTGTGGAGAATAAAATGAGAGAATGGATTGAGACCAGTAGATTAGTAAGTGGTGTATGAATAAGACAGACTAAAGTGGAGAGGAACAAATTACTGATAGGACACAGATGCATCCATTATATGAAAACCAAGAACCAGTAAAATTAATTCAAAAGTAGTTCCAAATGAGAAATGGAAAATGACTTTGTAAAGACAATACTGTAAAGACATCCATGACACACACACACACAAAAAAAGACATCCATGATACATCCACAAGTGGTAAAGTCCCAGACAGATTGTATAGCATCATTTAAATCTTTGAAAAATTGCACAGGCCAAAAAACAAATGTCTCTGTCTCTGTCTCTCTGTATATATATATATATGTGTGTGTGTCTCACACTGAGACACATATACAAGGTGGGGTTGTGAATGTTTTTTTTTCTTTGTTGTGTGTTTTCAGCACTTTTCAAATTAAAAAAAAATTACATGCTAAGGAGGAAAAAGAAGATAGCAAGGGAAAAAAGAAGAAAGGAAAAATACAAGGAATAATTAATACAAAACAGGTGATAAAGAAGGAAAACAAAGGAGACTCTTTTTAAGTTTATTTCTTTTATTTGTGTGTGTGTGTGTGTGTGTGTGTGTGTGTGTGTGTGTGTGTGTGAGAGAGAGAGAGAGAGCGCACACAAGCCAGAGGTAAGGGCAGGGAGGGAAAGAGAATCCTGAGCAGGTTCCACACCACCAGCACAGAGCCCAATGTGGGGCTCGAACACACAAACTGTGAGATTGTGACCTGAGCCAAAATCAAGAGTCAGATGCTTAACCGACTGAGCCACCCCAGGTACCCCAGCAAAAGAGACTTTAAAGCAGAAGAAGAAAAATAAGAGAAACATACGTGGAAATGGCTAAAAAGAAATAGCTACAAATTCAGAAAAGTTTCCGGTAGCAAGTTTGCAATATGGAAACTGATGAGTCCTGGAAAGAGCAGGTCTTAGAGAGGACTACCAGTTTATGGGCTGTGGTGCAGGCACAAAGATGGTTTTGATGCATTAACTTGATTTAGCTCAGAAAACCTGTCCATACACTGCTCGTGGCTCACAATTTGTCATCTGTGAGACCCTACTGTTGCTGAATAGAAGTGTCTAGGAGTGTATGTGGTATGTATGCGAGATGGGAGCACCAGCAAGTAGGAAGATGATTCTCTCTGCTGTTGAACTTCTAGGAGGTAGGCTCCACTGCTTTAAAAGTACATTTCCTCCAAGAGCCTCTAGTGCTGGAAACCCTATCAAAAAATCCAGCTCATTAGTCTAGTGTGAGAAATAAAAAAAAACTGTATTCTTTTCTCTGTTTTAGATTCAATTGGCCTACAGAAAGCAAAGGAACATAATCAGAGACTGGATGAGGAAATTCTGGCTTTAAGAAATCGGGTTCGGTCACTTGACTCAGAGAAAAAAGTGCTTGGAGAAGTAGTAAGTTGTTGAATGTCATTCGTTCTTAGAATTTATTTAAATGTGTATAAAATAACAGTCAGTAGCTAGAGCAACATAGATATGTATCACCTATATATATATCATTGTATATATATGTCATTAACGAGGACCGCTACTGGCGGCTGTAGCATCCCAGATAGATGCCATGCTCTGACCTAGATGCAGTCTATCAGTGTTTATACTTTATACATTTTAGCTACCTGTGCTAAAAAGTAGTGTTACTGTTATTATGTCAGTTTAGGATCTTTTCTTTTTTTTTTTTTTTTTATGTTTTTTTTTATTTATTTCTAGGAGAGAGAGAGAGAGAGCAAGAGCGTGAGCAGGGGAGGGTCAGAGAGAGAGGGAGTCACAGACTGAAACAGGCTCCAGGCTCTGAGCTGGCAGTCAGCACAGAGCCCGACGCGGGGCTCGAACCCACGAACCGCGAGTACATGACCTAAGCGAAAGTCGGACGCTTAACCGACTAAGCCACCCAGGCGCCCCTAGGATCTTTTCTTTTTAATAAGAGTCACGCTGTCTCTCTCTCTCTCCTAGAAATAAATAAAACATTAAAAAAAATTTTTAAATACTTTTGTATTTAAGGTTGAGAGGCTCAGAGGAGAGATTCATGAATCTCAAGAGAATAAGGAACTTGGAAATGACTCCCCTGGGAAAACTGTGGGTGCTGAACAGAGAGAACAGGTATTTTAAAGCCTATTCTTTCTGATTTCATATTTTGAAGTGAGTTGCATTTTTGCAGAGTACACCAGAGCGATTGGTGCTCATCGTTTACTACTCTCCTCTTATTGCCTGTCTTTTTCTATTGCTCAACCAATTAGAATGAAGGAAGAAATTGGGGTGCAGAGGATGTAATCCTGTTCACTTCTTACCCACAGGGAAAATTTATAGGAAGAATATAATGGATTATTTCTTTTAAAGAAAAAAAAAAGAAATCTTACAAAGAGACAACCAATTTGAGCATGTTTAATCATCAAAATGAGGCTGATTTATAAAATCAACGGGAGAGTGGTAGTTGGAGCCACACTTAAGGCAATAAACTATGGTAGAGAACTAGAAAGGCTTAGATGCTGTGAGCAGTGTCTAGTCTTTTCAGCGTGATCAGCCGTGAAGTGGTGGACAAAGTGATCGACTTCAGGGCTGGAATGAAGCAGGAGCCAGTATGAGTTAGGGCTGTTTCAGACACTCAGGGCAAGGAGCTAGACTGCTCTGGGGGGCTTTCCTCTTTTATACTTAAGATGAGTGGCATCCCTTGTTGCTGAGGGGTCTCATTTTTATTATAGCTGCCTGGGCCCTATAGCCCAGCCCTCTTAGGTATCATGGAAACTACAGCTACAGGATTTCTTGGCTCTGAATCAAGGAGATAGTATCCGGTCTTGTCTTCAAAACCACCCTCCATATAAACAGTACATTTTTGTAGGAGAGAAGGGAAGAAAAGCAGGGAAGGAGGAGCGGAGGGAAGAAAAGAAGGAATTTCCAATCAAGACTTCACTTTTACCAAAATCATTCCCCAAACACTCAGTAATGCTCTAATTAAAAGCAAGTGGATAATGAGTAACTATTTTGATCAATTTCTTATTTATCCTTCCAGTATTTCTTTATTTGAATATAAGAAATGTGAATATTTACTCAGAGTTCCTCCTTTCCTGGCTTCTTTTCCTTTTTACTAAATAGAAAGAGCACTGTAGCTTTCTATTGTGTGGATGTACTCGATTTACCCAGCCTCCTTTTGGTGAACACTTGGGTTGCTTCTAGTCTTTTGCACAGGTATGCAGGTGTTTCTGTAGGACAGAGTCACAGAAATGGGATTATGGGATTAGAGATTAGATGCATCTGTACTTTGGGTAGATATTGCCAGATACCCCTCAGAGAGAATTGTACCATTTTCCTCTCCCTCAGCAATGCATGTGAAAACCGCCTTGGTAAAAAAAAATTCACCAACTGAATATGTTGTCAAACTTTTGTGTTTTTGCGAAATGATAGCTGAGAATGGGGATCTGAATGTAGTTTTCATATTTATTGATCTATTTATAGTAAGACTGAACATTTTCCCCAGGTTTAAAGGTTATTTGTATTTCTTTTATAAAATTAGCTTGATTGAAATACCTAATACAATACAAGCATACATATTTTAAGAGTTGAATTCGGTGAGATTTGACAGGTACGTACACCTGTATAACCACAACCAACCACTGCAATCAAGAAAGAAAACATATTGGGGCGCCTGGGTGGCTCAGTCGGTTAAGCGTCTGACTTCGACTCAGGTCATGATCTCACGGTTCATGGGTTTGAGCCCCGCATTGGGCTCTGTGCTGACAGCCAGCTCAGAGCCTGGAGCCTGTTTCAGATTCTGTGTCTCCCTCTCTCTCTGACCCTCCCCTGTTCCTGCTGCCTCTCTCTCTCTCTCTGTCTCTCTCTCTCTCTCTCTCAGAAATAAATAAAACATTAAAAATAAAAAAAAGAAGAAAACATATTCAGTAGCCTAACGTATTCATTAGTTCCTTCCCCCTTTGCCATTGCACCCCTCCCTGCCCTGTCCCCACTCCACCACTTTGTATTACAATACCTTTTCTAGTATTTCAAATAAGTAGAATCATCTAGTATATACTCTTTTGTGTTTGGCATCTTTCACTTAAAATGATGATTTTGAGGTTTAGCCATGTTGCTGCCTGTGTCAAGAGTCCATTTTTTATACTGCTGAGTAATATCCTTGTATATGGATATACCACAAACTGTCCACCCACTGGTTGATAGAACATTTAGATTATTTTTGGGTTTTAACTGTTATGAAATAAAGCTGCCACTAGTATCTTCATGCCAGCTTTTTACCCCCCGTCTTGGATAAATACCTACTAGTGGAATTATCGAGTCATAAGTGTATGTTTAACCTTATAAAAAACTGCTGGACTGCTTTCCAAAGTAGTAGTACTATTTTATGCTCCCATTAACAATGATATGGAAGTTTCAGTTGCTTCTCATCTTCAACAACATTGTTATTGTCAGTCTTGTAATTTCTAGTCATTCTAATGGACATGTAATGGTATCTCACAGTGGTTTTAATTTGACTTCTGAGAGGGTCTGATGACAATGAGTATGTTTTGATGTGCCCATTGGCCATTAGTATATGTTCTTTTATGAAACCTTGGTTCAAATATTTTGCTTGTTTTTAATTTAGTTACATTAAGTTGTAGGAATTCTTTATATTTTTTTGGATACCTGTCCTTCATTAGATAGATGTATTTTAAATATTTTCTCTGTCTATGGCTTGTCCTTTCATATTTTAAAACAGTGTTTTATGAAGAATAGTTGTTTTAAAATATTTGATGGATCCTAATTCATGAAAGTTTTCTTTTATAATTTTATGATAGGACATAAAAGCCATCTAAGAAGTCTTTATCTACACCAAGGACACAAAATATTTCTCTTCTCTTTTCTTCTAAAGGTTTTATAGTTTGAGCTTCTACATTTAGATTAATGATCCATCATAGATAATTTGTATATACAGTGTGAGGTAAGGGTTGATCTTCATTTATTTCCAAATGTATATCCAATCATTCCAGAACCATTTATGGGAAAGAGCATTATTTCCTTATTGAATTACTTTGGCACCTTTATAAAAAATCAGCTATACAGCTCAGTTTCTGGACTATCTTCTGTTCCATTAATCCATGTTTCTTCTTAGAATAATGCCATCCTGTTGTTTTATTGTAAGTCTTGAAATCAGAAAGAAAACCTTTCCAACTTTTTCTTTTTTAAAGTTGTTGTTCTAGGTCCTTTGCATTCCCATATACATTTTATTTTTTTAATGTTTATGTATTTATTTTTGAGAGAGAGAGCAAGCAGAAGCAGGAGAGGGGCAGAGAGAGAAGGAGAGATAGAATCCTAAGCAGGCTCCGCACTGTAGCAGGCTCTGTGCTGACAGTGCAGAGCCCAGTGCAGGGCTGGAGCTCACAAACCATGAGGTCATGACTTGAGTTGAAATCAACAGTAAGAAGCTTAACTGACTGAGCCACCCAGGTGCTCCCCTATATACATGTTAGAATGAGCTTATCAATTTCGACAAAAATGCCTAGGATGATTTTGATTGGAATAGCACTGAATGTTCAGATCGATTGAGGGAGAATTTCTATTTTAGCAATATCGGGTCCACCAATGTGTTAACATGTTCTATATCTTGCCATTTATTTGGGTCTTTAATTTGTCTCAGCAATGTTTTGTAGTTTTCAGCACAGTTCTTACCTGCGTAGAATTACATTTATTCTTTAAAAAAATTGAAGTATAATTACATTACCATAAAATTCACCCTTTTAAAGTGTATAGTTCAGTGAATTTTAGTATATTCACAAAGTTATGCAATTATCACTACTGTGTAATTTCAGAACATTTTATCTCTCCCCAAAGAAACTCCATACCCATTAGTAGTCATTGTCCATTCCCTTAGCCCCCGGCCTCTTGGCAACTACTAATTTACTTTTTGTCTCTTAAGAATTTGCCTATCTGGTACATTTCATCCAGATGGAATCAGATAGTATGTGGTCTTCTGCATCTGGGTTCCTTCACTTAGCATAATCTTTTCAAGACTTAAGCCTATCACAGCACAGATAAGTGCTTTGTCTCCTTTTTGTTGCTAAATAATATTACATTGCATGGATTACACCACATTTTGTTTTTCCATTTATCAGCAGAGGGTCATTTGGTAGTTCCCACTTTGTGACTATTATATATTAGGCTAATTTTTTGTGTGGACATATTTTCATTTTTCTTGGGTATGTACCTTGGAGTGAAATTGCTGGGTCATATGTTAACTCTCTGTGTAAACTTTTGAAGAAATGCCAGGCTGTTTTCCAAAACAGTTGTCCCATATAACATTCCATCAGCAGTGTGCAAGCAAGATTTCCAAGTTCCCCACATCTTTGCCAGTATTTGTTATAGTCTATATTTTTTATTATAGCTATCCTAGTGGGTGTGAAGTAGGATCTTAATGTAATTTTGATTTGCGTTTCCTGTGTGCTCTTGAGTATCTTACTTATGCTTATTGGCCATTTGTATATCTTCTTTAGAAAATGTCTACTCATGGGGCGCCTGGGTGGCTCAGTCTGTTTAGCATCCAACTCTTCATTTCAGTTCAGGTCATATCTCATGTTTGTGCCCACATTGGGCTCTGTGCTGACAGAGTAGGCCCTGCTTGGGATTCTCTCTCATTCTCTGCCCCTCCACCACTCACGTGTGTGTACATGCGCGCACGTGTGGTCTCTCTCTCTCTCTCTCTCTTTCCCTTTCTCTCTCTCTCTCTCAAAATAAATAAAATTTAAAAAAGAAAATATCTATTCATATCCTTTGCCAATTTTAATGGAGTTATTTGTCTTTTTATTGCAAGGGCTCTTTATATATTCTATTTATTCATGTCTCATGGACTGAATTGTGTCTCCACTGAAATATGTCGAAGTCCTAACCCCTCAGTACCTGTGAATATGACCTCGTTTGGATACAGGGTCTTTGCAAATGCAATCAAGTTAATATGAGGTCATTAGGATGGACTCAAATCCAATATGACCAGTGTACCTATGAGAAGAGGAAATGCCGTGTGAAGACAGAGACACACAGGGAGTGCCATGTGATGACAGAAGGAGAGATTGGAGTGATGCAGGTACAAGCCAAGAAATGCCAAAGATTAAGTCACCACCAGAAGCTAGAGGAGGCAATGAAAGACTCCACCCAAAGTCTCAAAGGGAACATGGCTTTGCTGATAGCTTGACTTCAGAGTTGAGCCTCCAGAGTGATGAGGAATAAATTTCTGTTGTTTTAAGCCACCCAATTTGTGGTACTTTGTCATGGGGGCTTTCAGAAATTCATTGACATTTTGGTACCAGAAAGTGAGGTATATTCTATCACAAATAGCTAAAACTGTAGAAGTGGTTTATACTTGTATTATATGTGGAAACTAGAATAATGTTGGGGTGCTAGATAGAAAAAGCTTAAATTGCCTTGAAGGGATTGTTGGCATAAATACAGACTTAAAGGTAATTCTGGTGACAGCTCAGGAAGAAGTGAGAGCTATAGGGAAAGCTTCCATCCCCTCAGAGAATATGTAGATTGCCATGATCAGAATGTTGCTAGAAACATGAACTTTGAAGCTGCTTCTGGTGAGGCCTCAGAGAGCAATGAGGAACATGCTACTTGACTCTGGGGAAAAGATGATCCTCGTTATAAAGTAGCAGAGAGCATGGTTGAATTATGTTCTACCATTGAGCAGAAAGTAGAACCTGGAAGTGATGAACTTGAGTATTTAACCATCATATTTTCCAAACAAATTGTATAAGATGTGGCCTGTTTTAACCTTGATGCTTATGACATTTAAAGGGAAAACAAAAGTCTTTCATATCTAACCACATATTGACCACTTCTAGAGTTCACCATTGCTTTGCATAGATCCAAGTTTCTATCTCGTACCATACTTCTTTAGCCTAAAGACCATGATTCAACATTTCTCCTAGTAGAGATCTACTAGTGATAAACTTTTTTGGTTTCGTTTGTCTGCAAAAGTCTTTGTTCTACTTTTTTTCCCCCAAAACTGTGTGTTACTGTGGTAAAATACATGTAACAGAAAATTTATCATGTTAACTGTTTTTAAGTGTACACTTCAGTGATAGTAAGCACATTCACAATGTTGTGCAGTCATTACTAACATCTACTCCCAGAACTCCCTTCATCTTGCAAACCTGAAACTGTATATTCATTCAACAGTAACTCCCCTTTCTGCCCTTCCTCCCAGCCCCTGGCAACCACCATTCTACTTTCTGTCTCTATGATTTGGACTACTCTAGGCATCTCATATAAGGGGAATCATATGTACTATTTGTCTTTTGGTGACTCTCATTTCAAGTAGCATGATAGCTTCAAGTTTCATCACTGTTGTAGCACAGGTCAGAATGTCCTTCCTGTTTCAGGCTGAATAGTATTCCATTGTATATTCCACATTTTGTTTATCTATTCATCCATCAAGGGACACTTGCTTCAACGTTTTGGCTATGGTGGATAACACTGCTATGAACATAAGTGTGCAAATATCTGTTCAAGTCCCTGCCTATCAATTCAATTCAATACCTAGATGGGAAATTGCTGGATCATATAGTAATTGGCTTTCATTTTGTTGAAGAACCACCATACCATTTTCCACAGTGACTGCACCATTTTACTTTCTCACTAACAGTTTCACAAGGGTTCCAATTTCTCTATATCATCATCATCAACACTTATTTTCTGTAGTTTTGGTAGTAGCTATCCTAATGAGTACAGGGTAGTTTTTCATTGTGGTTTGAGTTGCATTTACCTAATAATTAATGATGAACATCTTTTCATGTGCTGATTGACCAGTCATATGTCATTGTTGGAGAAATATCTATTCAAGTCCCTTGCCCATTTTAAACTCAGGTTGTTTTTAGGTTATGGAGTTTTAGGATAGGAGCTCTTTATAGATTCTGCTTATATCAATTCCTTATCAGATATATAACTTGCAAACATTTTTCTATTCTATAGGTTTTCTTTCACTTTGTGTTGATGCACAAAAATTTCTAAATTTCATAAAGTACAGTTTGTGTATTTTTTCTTTTATTGCCTGTGTCTATGATGTCATATCCAAGAAGTCATTGCCAAATTTAATGTTATAAAGCTTTTTGTGTGTTTTCTTCTATGAATTTTATAGCTTTAGGTCTTATATTTAAATCTTTGATTCATTTTGAGTTAATTTTTATATATGCTGTTAGGGTACAACTTAATTCTTTTTGTAAATGCATGTCCAGTTTTTCCAGCATCATTTGTTGAAAAGACTGGACTTTTCCCATTGAGTGGTCTTGGCACATTTGTCAAAAATCATTTGAGCATATACATGAAGGTCTATTTTTGAGCTCTGTATTCTATTCCATTGGTCTATATGTCTGTATTTATGCCTGTACCACACTGTTTTAACTACTGTGGTTTTGTAGTAAATTTTTAAAGACATGTTTATTTTGAGAGAGAGAAAGAAAGAGACAGCATGCTCATGTGCATGTGAGCAGGGGAGGGGCAGAGAGAGAGAGAGAGAGAGAGAATCCAAGCAGGCTCCATGCTGTCAGCACAGAGCCCACCATGGAGCTCAGTCTCACAAACTGAGATCATGACCTAAACAGAAATCAAGAGGGGCGCCTGGGTGGCTTAGTCGGTTAAGCGTCCGACTTTCGCTTAGGTAACGATCTCGCGGTTCGTGGGTTCGAGCCCCGCGTCGGGCTCTGTGCTGACTGCCAACTCGGAGCCTGGAGCCTGTTTCAGTCTGTGACTCCCTCTCTCTCTGACCCTCCCCTGCTCACGCTGTCTCTCTCTCTCTCCTAGAAATAAAAACATTAAAAAAAAAAAAGAAATCAAGAGTTGGACCCTTAACACACTGAGCCACCCAGGTGCCCTGTATATTTTAAAATCAAGAAGTATTAGTCCTGAAGCTTTGTTCTTCTTTTTCAAGTTAGTTTTAGCTGTTCAGCATCCTTTGAAATTCCATATGAATTTTAAGATGGGTTTTTCTATTTCTGCAAAAAAAAAGTCATTGGGATTATGATAGAGATTGCATCGAATCTGCAGATTGCTTTAGATAGTATTGACATCTTAATATTGTCTTCCAATCCATGAACATGAAATCTGTTTCCATTATTTTGTCTTCTTTAATTTTTTTCAGCAATGTTTTCTAGTTTTTATTGTACAAGTCTTTCACCTCCTTGGCTAAATTAATTCCTAACTATTCTTTTTGATGCTACTCTAAATGGAAGTGTTTTTGTACTTTCCTTTTCTGATTGCTCATTGTTAGTGTGTAGAAGTGTGAGTGAGTTTTGTGTGTTGACTATGTATCTTGCTACTTGGCTAAATTCATGTATTATGTCCAACTGTGGAATCTTTAAGGTTTCCTACATATAAGATTGTATCTTATACAATCATACATACATAACATAATTTTGCTTCTTCTTCTCCAGTTTGGATATCTTTTTTTTTTCTTGCTTAATTGCTCTGGCTAGAATTTCCAATACTATGTTGAATAGAAGTGGTGAAAGTTTGTTCCTGATCTTACATGGAAAGCTTTCAGTCTTTGACTATTGAATATGATGCTCATTATGGGTTACTTATAAATCTTTATTATGTTGAGATAGTTTTCTTCTATTCCTAGTTTATTTAGTGGGTTGTTGTTGTTGTTGTTGTTTTAATTAGGATCCATGTCAAGCATAGAGCCCAATGCAGGGCTTAAACTCACAACCCTGAGATCAAGACCTAAGCTAAAATCAAGAGTCGGACACTTAAGTGACTGAGGCACCCAGGTGCACCTCTTTAGTGTTTTTTCTTAAATCATGAAAGGGTGTTGGATTCTGTCTAATGCTTTATCTGCACCAGTTGAGATGATCATGTCAATGTTCCTTCATACTTTTAATGCGGTATATCACAATGATCAATTTCTGTATGTTGAACCATACTTCCATTTCAGGAATAAATCTCACTTGGTCATGGTGTATATCCCTTCTAACATAATGTTAAATTCATTTTGATAATGCTTGGTTGAGGATTTTTACATCTTTGCTCATAAAGGATACTGGTCTATAGTTTCTTCTTCCTTGTATTATCTTTGTCTGGCTTTCATGGCAGGGTAAGCTGACCTCACAGGATGAGTTAGAAAGTGTTTCTTCCCTTTCAAGTTTTGAGAAAAGTTTGAGAAGGATTGGTGTTAGTTCTTTTTTGAATGTTTGATAGAATTTACCAGAGAAGCCATTAGGCCTGGGGCTTTTCTCTGTACTAGAGATTTTTAATTACTGATTCAGTATCCTTACTCATTATAGGTCTAATCAAATTTTCTGTTTCTTCATGATTCAGTCTTCGTTGATTTTGTGTATCTAGGAATTTGTCCATTTCATGTAAGTTATCTAAATTATTGGTTTACAATTGTTCAGAGTACTCTCTTTTTTTCAAATGTTTTTATTTATTTTTGAGAGAGAGATTGAGAGAGAGAGAGACAGAGCATGAGCGGGAGAGGGGCAGAGAGAGAGAGAGAGAAACAGAATCTGAAGCAGGATCCAGGATCCAAGCTGTCAGTACAGGGTCTCAAACTTGTGAACTGAAAGATCATGACCTGAGCCAAAGCTGGAAGCTCAACTCACTGAGCTACCCAGGCACCCCTGTTCAGAGTACTCATGATTTTTTTTATATCTGCAGAATAAGTAGTAATGCATTTACTTTCAACTTTCATTTTAGTAATTTGAATCTCTTTTTTTCTTAGTCCTTCTAGCTGAAGGTTTGTTAATTTTATGATCTTTTCAAAGAACCAATTTTTGGTTTCACTGATTTTATGTATTGATTTTCTATTCTTTATTTCATTTGTGCTCTAGCCTTTATTATTTCTTTCTGGAAATATGTCTGGATTTAGTTTGTTGTTCTTTTTATACTTTCTTAAATTACAAATTAGGTTATTGATTTCAAATCTTTCTTGTTCTTTAATGTGAACATTTATAGCTATAAATTTCCCCCTTAGTACATCTTTCATTACCTCTCATAAGTTTTGATATGTTGTACTTTCATTTTCATTCATCTCAAGTTATTTCCTAATCTCTCTTGTGATTTCTTCTTTGATCTGTTGGTTGTTTAAGAGTATGTTGTTTAATTTCCACAAATATGTGAATTTTCTAGTTTTCCTTCTGTTCTTAATTTCTGTCTCCATCCTACTGTGATCAAAGAAGATACTTTGTATGGTATCTGTCTTCTATTTTTTTATTATTTTTTTTTTACAAATAGTTTATTGTCAAATTAGTTTCCACATAACACTCAGTGCTCATCCCCACAAGTGCCCTCCTCCATGCCCAGCCCCTGCTACCCCCCACATCCATCAGTCCTCAGTTTTTGTCAGCATTCAAGAGTCTCTCATGGTTTGCCTCTCTCCCTTTCCCCCACCATTTCCCCCCTTCTTCTCCCCCTTGTTCCTCCGTCAAGTTCCTCCTAATCCTCCTATACGTGCAAACATATGATATTTGTCCTTCTCTGCCTGGTATCTGTCTTTTAAAATCTGTTAGTCTGTGGCCTAAAATATGGTCTGTCCTGGAGAATGACCTGTGTGTTTGAGAAGGATGAGTACTTTGTTGTCATTGAGTAGAGAGTCCTGTATGTCTGTTAAATATTACTGCATTATTGTTTTGTTCAAGTCCTGTTTCCTTACTTATTTCATATCTGGCTGTTTTATCCATTATTGAAAGTAGGATATTGAGAAAGAAAAGAAAAGGAAAGGAAAGGAAAGGAAAGGAAGAAAGGAAGAAAGGAAGAAAGAAAGGAAGAAAGGAAGAAAGGAAGAAAGGAAGAAAGGAAGAAAGAAAGAAAGAAAGAAAGAAAGAAAGAAAGAAAGAAAGAAAGAAAGAAAGAAAGGAGGGAGGGAGGGAGGGAGGGAAGGAAGGAAGGAAGGAAGGAAGGAAGGAAGGAAGGAAGGAAGAGGGGGTATTGAAGTCTCCAATTCTTTTGTATAAATGTCTCTGTCTTCTTTCCATGTGGCCAATTTTTGCCTTATATATTTTGATTGGTGATTAGGTATTAATATGTCTTATTGTTGGGGTGCCTGGGTGGCTTAGTCGGTTGAGCGTCCGACTTTCGCTTAGGTCATGATCTCGCGGTTCGTGGGTTCGAGCCCCGCGTCGGGCTCTGTGCTGACTGCCAGCTCAGAGCCTGGGGCCTGTTTCAGTCTGTGTCTCCCTCTCTCTCTGACCCTCCCCTGCTCACGCTGTCTCTCTCTCTCTCTCTCCTAGAAATAAATAAAACATTAAAAAAATATATGTCTTATTGTTGTTGAATAATATAACATAAATGTCATAAACGTTGAACATTTTATTAATATATAATGTCCTTCTTTGTCTCTTGTAATTTTTTTAATTTAAAGTCTATTTTGTCTGATATTAGTTTAACTAGCTCTGCCCTCTTTTGGTTACTCTTTGCATGAAAAACTTTTTAAATCCTTTACCTTGCAACCTCTTTGCATCTTTGAATTTGAAGTGAATCTTGTGTGGACAGTATATAGTTGGATCATGTTTTGTTTTTATTCATGATACCAATGTCTGTCTTTTGACTGAAGACATTAATTACCTTAAATTTAAAGTAATTATTGCAGTAAGACTTATGTCATTTTGCCATTTGTTCCTATGTACCTTATAGCTGTTTGTCCCCTCTCATTTCCTGCCTTATTGTCTCTCTTGTGTATAGTTGAGTTTTTGGTAATAAAACATTTTAATTCCTTTTCATTTCCGTTTGAGTATACTCTATAACTATTTTCTTTGTGGTTACCATAGGGATTACATTTAACATGATAAAGTTATAACACTCTAATTTGATTTTATGCCAGCTTAACTGTAATAGTATGCAAAAATTCTGCTCATTTACAGCTGTTCTTAGTACCTCACATCACAAAATTACCCCTTTATATATTGTGTGTCCGAAACCATGAAATAATAATTGCTTTTTAAAATGTATTGTTTCTTAAGTTACATAGAAACCAAATTATGGAATTAGAATGAAAGGTACAATAGGACTAGGTTTTAGGCTAATAATAATTTTTAAACAAGATATTACTCTTAAATCATGTAGAAACCAAAAAGTGGAATTTTAAACCATTGTTACTATAATACTAGCTTTTATAATTACCCATGTATTTACCCTTACTGAGATATTTATCCCTTCATATGGCTTTGAGTTACTGTCATGTATCTTTTCACTTCAACCTGGCAGACACCCTTTAGGATTTCTCACAGGGCAGGTCTAGTAGTAACAAACTCCCTCAGCTTTTATTTATCTGTGAATGTCTTTATTTCATCCTCACTCTTGAAAGGACAGTTTTGCTGGATATAGAACTCTTGGCCAACAGGTTTTTTTTTTTTTTTTCATTTAGAATTGTGTAAAAGGCAAAAGATTTATGTGATCTGAAGATAAACCAGAGTATTCATTTAGCATTTTGAATATATCAGCCCATCTGCTGATAATCTTATTGAGGATCTCCTATAAGTGACAAGTCACTTCTCTCTTGCTGTACTCAAGATTATCTCTTTGTCTTTGTCTTTCAATAGTTTGGTGATTATAATGTGTCTTGGTATGGGTCTCTTTCATTTCATACTCCTTGCTGTTCATTGAGCTTCTCGGATGCTTATATTCATATCTTTAAACAAATGGTCATTTTCTTTTGTCTTTGATGGCGACCACGACTGTGACCCATTCCTATTCTGTTACCCATATATCCGTTGGAAGGAGGCTGATCTGGGAAGCAGGCACCAAGACAAACCTAGAGGAGAGTTATTGGGAGTGGTACTCGAGAAGGATCAGGGAACAGCAGACGTGGGCTATCAAAGCCTTTAGATCCTGATGCGGGTCTGATATCTGTTAAAGAAGAGGAAGAAGGAAGGAAGATTGGATAGGAAGAGCCTCAGCCTGTGGTGTAGCTCTGAGAAGTCTTATTCAGACCAACAGGGCTTTGGCACTGTGATAACCTATGAAGAGATGCCACACTAACTAGAAATGGCCAGGCCTTAATATCCCTAACCATGTTCAGTTGTTTACTGGAGGGTGGCTGGGAAGAGTGCACCAAGTTCTTTCCTGAAGGGAAAGGTATCTACCAGGGGTACAGTTCCATGTGGCCCTCTGTATCACAGAATCCTTTTTTTTTTTTTTTTAGTGTTTATTTATTTTGAGAGTGAGAGACAGATCACGAGTGGGAAATGGGAGTGGTAGAGAGAGGGAGAGACACAGAATCCAAACCAAGCTCCAGGCTTCAAGGTGTCAGCACAGAGACCGAAGCAGGACTCGAACCCACAAACCTGAGCCAAAGTCGGACGTTCAACCAACTTAGCCATCCAGGCATCCCATAGAATTCTTGACAGTAGAACAGATCCTTATAGAGTAACTGGTAAATCCCTCCCCCCCAGGATAGATGTTATCTATGACATTCTGAATAAATGAGCATCTTGTCTTATTTTAAAACATGTTTAGAAAAGAAAATAACACATTTTCCTTTCATGTTTAATATTAAATACCAGAGGTTTTTCTCTTTGTCTAATCTTAGTCCTGTGGCTGTGATGTAAACCAGTTTTCTCTACTTTGTCATCAAGACTTGAAATATGTGTGGATTTCTAAAATAATAAAGGCTTATATTGACTTTTGATGATCCTTTCACTTCATCCCACATAGAGCCCCCAGAAGGGGCTAAGGAGGAACATTGTAAATAAATGTTTCTTCCCTTTAAAAATTTTTACAAATAGAAGTCTTTAAAATCAGAATAGGTATTCAGTGAATAAGTAGTAAATTATAGTTAAATGATCTTTTAAAATCATTTCTTTGGTTAACTGTGGGCCCAGATGGCTCAGTGGGAAGAGCATGTGACTTCTGATCTTGGGGTCATGAGTTTGAGTCCCACATTGGGTGTAGAGTTTACTAAAAAACAATAAACTTTTTAAAAAATAGTCAATAAAATCACTTCTTGAGGAAAGAGGAAGTAACTAAATAGATTTTTCCCATAAAAGTTATCTTGTAATCTTTTAAGAAGAAAAAGACCCAAGCTTTCTTGCTTGTGTTTAGCAGCCAGGCAATAGTGATATCACTCAGCATTAACTAAAGGATCATTCTCAGCAGCAGAATTGAGTGAAATGAGTGCTGTAATCAGCAGGTTAGGAGCTTCCAATCTTGACTCAGGGTCACGCTCACCCTTGGCATGATCCTCAGCTTTTAGACAGGTGCTCAGCCATCATTCCTGGTCTCTGGCTTCTTTACTTCCTGTTTCCTCCAAATAGGAAGGAAAAGGATGGAAATTAAGATCTGAGTGCCTACAATGTTGTAATGACTCTGCTGTGGGTTTGATACAACTCATGTAATGTTAGCAGAACATTCTGGGAGGTAAGTATCATTCACCCTCCTGCATAGTGAGGAATCCAAGATCACAAATTCATAAATGTGGAAGATCTCAAATTTCAACTGACTACAAAACCCATGCTTTTGCCACCGTGACTTTAAAACTGTGCTTCAGGGATCCCTGACGTTCCTGCTGGAGATGCAAAGCTCCAGGCTTTCTGCCTCCACACCAACCAGGGAAGCCTCATTTCTGGGATCCCTAGACGCAGTGTCCCCATAAGTATTCTTCTGAAAATAAATGAGAGGGGGTGACTTTATTTTTTTTTTCTTAAATAGTTTATTGTCAAGTTGGTTTACATATAGCACTCAGTGCTCATCCCAACAAGTGCCCTCCTCCATGCCTATCACCCCCCTTCCCCTCACCCCCAGCCCTCTCAGCCCTTAGTTTATTCACAGCATTCAAGAATGAGAAGGAGTGACTTTAAAAGAACAAATAATTCAGCAGCCCCTGGGTGACTCAATTCTTGGTTTCTGCTCAGGTCATGACCTCACGGTTCCTGGGGATCGAGCCCACAGCAGGCTCTGTGCTGGCAGCATGGAGCTGGCTTGGGGTTCTCTCCCTCCCTCCCTCTCTGCGCCTCCGCTCAAAAATAAATAAGTAATTAATTAATGTTTAAAAATTTTAAAAGAAGAACAAATAATTTAGAAAAAAACAATCTTTTAAACCAATTCCTTAAGATAATGACCTGTATTCCTTACCGATTGCTATATGCAGACAGATTTATCATTCATTAGATCCTCTCAATGTGGCTAGTATGCATATTCTCAGAGAAAATGCTTAGAAGAGAAGAAATGCTAGGAATCTGGTAGGAATGATAAAAGCCACAATATGTCGAGCATCTCTCATATGCCATGTTCTGTCCTAGATGTTTTATAAACATAATCTCATGTAATCCCTATAACAACCCTCCCCAAGGTGGGGGGGGGGGGTAGTCCCATGTCATATTTGGGAGAATTCAAAGGAACTTGAACAATGTAAGAGACAGAGTTAGGAGATATTTGTCTGGGCTTCCAGCTGATTTTGTCCATCATATCAACTCTTATGAGGATTTACAGAGGGATTTATATAGGGGATTTATTATAACCGATGGAGGTCACAACGTGCCCAGCACTGAGTACATAAACCATGTCTACCTGGATGGGCTAACTGGGCATATTTTGTCCTGTTTGGCACCCACATCTGGCACCCCCTTGGCTATGCCTGTGTGAGGGCACAGCACAGTGCAAGCACAGAGCAGGGGTGGCAGGAACACTTGTCACACCATGCCCGGGGAGCACAGTTTGGCCCAGAGCATTAGATGATCCCCACCTTTCGGGTAGTAGAACACTGAAAGTGGAAAATTCCAAGCTGTTACACGATTCTCCAGAGTCGTTGGTGGCTCCCCCGCGCTGGTGAGGCAGTTCCCTAGCACGCCTGTCAGTGCCTCCCTCTGCTCACTGCTGCCTGACAAATGAGGTAGGTAGGCTGCCTTCAGCTACCCAGAGCTCTCGCCATCCCGCCGCTCACCTCTCACATTGTTTGTTGCACCTTTCCTGTGTTTCTCTGCTTGAAACTTTGGTCACCACAAAGTCCATGAAGGACATAAATTGCCTAAATGCGTAACTATTTTTAGTATGGCATAAAGTATGGGAGATTACAAATATACATTCCTTTGAAAGGTATCTTTTAAAAGTTATGGCATTAAAATACATGACATTCTTATGCTAAAAAACACAAAGGAAAGCACAAAGGAAATGAGGGGAGTTGAAACGTTCCCCCGCCCCCCCCACCCCCCCCGCACTTTACATGGAGACATCTCAGGTGGTGGAAGGGTGGAGCCGAGGAGATCTTTGCCTTGAGTGCTGAATGCATCAGCATGTCACGTGTGGATGTGCAGAAACATTCACCAGAGCAGGAGGGGGTGATACCCTTTCCTGGATCCTTTTACAGGGCTGCTGAGAAGTTGGCCTCGTTCTTAACCATGTCTTTTTTCTATACCCTTTGACAGGAGTATTTCTAAAAGTTACACCGAGGCTTTAGCATTTTTTTTTCCAGTTGTCTTTTCCATTCTTTCCAACTCATCTCTTCCTATTTTATCGATATTAAACATGAAAAAGGGGAATTGCTGGTAATCAACATTACTAAACTAATGAATTAATTTTTGAAAATGAATTAGTGAAAATTTTTGAAACAAATGAATACATATCTGGCAGTAAATTATGAATCCAGAAGTACAAGCAAAACCCCAGAATACTTTTCTCCAAAATTTAATTAGGCAAAACTCTTTGGTGGATCCACTCTTTCCTTCCTCCAGCTTAAGTAAATGAGTGTTTTTATCTCTGAATTAAACTAAAAACTTAATTGAAGTTTCTGTTAGAGCCTAATTCTGAATAAAAGTAATATCAGTGGTGGTGTCTTCTATTTGTAAATTACATCTAAATACTCAGAAGCTTTTTCTGCATATAATTTGTTACTGGGCCAATCATCAATAAAAGGTTACTTTTCAGGGAGCCTGGTTGGCTTAGTCAGTTGAGCCTCTGATTTTGGCTCAGGTCATGATCTGACAGTTCTAAGTTCAAGCCCTGTGTCGGGTTCTGTGCTGACAGCTCAGAGCGTGCCCCCTCCTTCAGATTCTCTGTCTCCCTCTCTCACTGCCCTTTCTCCACTCACACTCTGTCTCTCTATCAAAAATATATAAACATTTATTAAAAATTTTTTTAAAAAGGTTACTTTTCAAAAGTGAAAAAAAGGAAGGTACAGTAGCAGCTTAATTCAGGACAATGAAGATCTTATAGTTTATTTTTCCAATACTTGGTCACTTTGGTTGCACTACCAAACAGCAGCAAGGCTCAAATACTTAATAAAGCAATTCTCCAAAGGCTCGGAGACCATAGAAGAAGTAAAAGTTGTGGGAGGGAAAGTTTTCAAGGCTGTTGTTCCAGGGAAGGACACTTGAAAACTATAGGTTTCTCCCCCATCTGGCATTTTTTTAGAATAAGACATGTATGTATATGTTTTAACTGATGATTTATTTGGATTAAGATTTCCATCTTAGAGCCTGAATTATCAGTAATATAGGAAGACAGAGAGAAACCAACATGAAAGGTCAAGAAACCATGCAAGTACAAGATTCAAATGAGGTAAGAAATAAAAAGGTCATTTTCAGTGACAGTTGCTAACACAGGTGAGGCAGACTCCATAAGGATGCTTCAGCATAGCTGAAAATAGGCAAAGGGAGAAAGTGCACCCCTGGGAATGATAAATCCTTCATCCTGCAATTGTGATCAGTGGTTACAGAAAGCCTTCCCAAGAGTAGGCAGTCAGTAAGGAGCCCAATGAAAATGTATTTCCTAGAGCCTAAGTGTCCATCAACGGACGAATGGATCAAGAAGATGTGGTTTATCTATACCATGGAATACTACATGGCAATGAGAAACAATGAAATCTGGCATGTGTAGCAACATGGATGGACCTTGAGGGTGTTATGCTGAGCGAAATAAGTCAGGCAGAGAAGGACAAATATCATATGTTTGCACGTATAGGAGGATTAGGAGGAACTTAACTGAGGAACAAGGGGGAGAAGAAGGGGGGAAATGGTGGGGGAAAGGGAGAGAGGCAAACCATGAGAGACTCTTGAATGCTGACAAAAACTGAGGACTGATGGATGTGGGGGGGAGGGGGGGATGGGCCTGGAGGAGGGCACTTGTGAGGATGAGCACTGGGTGTTATGTGGAAACTAATTTGACAATAAACTATTTGTAAAAAAAGAAAAGAAAAGAAAAGAAAAAATGTATTTCCTATAAACTAGTGTGTTGAAATTGTAAGGATGGCTAAAGGTACTGCCTCGCTGCAGAGTAAATGTGAAAATTCAGAACAATCCAATAATATAAATTCCCATTTATAGAGCATTTGCTGTACATGAAGCAACTATGTATGCATAGGCATCATTCTCCCTGTTTTTCAGACAAGGAAACTGAGGCTAGGTTAAATAACTGGCTCAGTATGCCACTGTTGGTGAATAGAACAAGACCCATAAGACTCTTTTCCCACATATCATTCTTGGTTTCCTAAGTTGGAGAGTTAGAGACCTATCAGTTTCACGCTGTTCCCTGGCAGGCTGAGACAAACGAGCAATTCGTCTACTTGACAGGTGTGTTCTGACAGTTAAGAGGGTTCTGGTAGTGTTAAGGGAATTGGCTCAATTCTCAGTCTGTAGTCACTAACCTGCATTTTGCCCTCAACTGAATTTCCTGATAAATTTTTGTGACAAGAGAAAATGTACTTTGGCAAGTCTGAATAGAGTAGATATTAAAAGTAAGAACATACAAGTGAAATTTGGTTTGAATCCCAGTGCTGACTGTGTGATCTTGAGAAAAATATCTAATATATCTGAACCTTACCTCTGTTCTCTGTAAAAAGGAATAATAACAATAATAAAAATAGTAGTTCCAATTTCGTAGGTTCCTGAGATCGCACAAGTAAAACATGTACCAGACATAATATCTGACGTATGGTAAGCACTAACTAGTAGCTGATCTCATTATTATTCCAATTACTGTTATCAATTCATTTAGAAAGATTTCAACAATACTTTCCATTTGGTAGATGCTTAACATTATTACAAAATACTTTCAAAATCTCACTTTATTCCTCCTCTGATGGCTATAATGTATGTAGGACAAATATTAGCTCCATTTTACAGTTGAGAAAACAGGCTCAGAGAGAAAAATGTCTCTTATGAGCTATGGTACCATGAACTATTTTTCCCAGCTTCGTATCTCCTCTAGGTGAATTTATAATTTAGTTAGGGAGGAAATTAGTATTATTAGAATTTATAGGAAACATCATTGTGTAGAGAAATAATTATGTAAAATGCTTTTTGCAGATTTCAAAAATGAGCCAAGAAAACACTGACATATCTGAAAGTGAGTTGGCAAAAGAGAGAGAAGGGATAAAACAACTGACATCCGATCTTAATACTGTACAGAACGCTTTGCAAGTTGAAAGTGAGGTATTCTGCCACTTAGGATATTATTCTCCTCTTTTTGCATTCCTAATTTAGAGATTTCATGTTATCATTTATTTTGATTTTAAAATAAATTGTAGCTCTAGAATATGTGTTTCTGTTAGTAATAATGGGGTGACTGTTGTTCCTTCAGGCTGAGTTCCAGCTCCAGCACTAGCCAAAAAGAGACCTCTAAGTAGTAGGTGTTTCATTATTCTGGTGGTCATAGAGGCATGGACTTTCTCCTTTTAACTGCTTGTCCTACCATCTTGGAAAGGTCTATCAGTAGATAACCAGCCTATATTTAGAAGAGAGACCTGGAAGTAAGTCCATGGAAGTCTAGATCACCAATTTAGAGGACATTTAATCAGTTTGCAGGGTGGGTGACAGCCAGTGCAATGCCCCAAATCCCATCCTGATGACCTGCAGGAATTTTTCAATACAATGAGGTAGGAAATTGATACCACTTGCCTTCTTCCTGTGACCACTCTCCGTTTTCTCTCTTTTTTGCCCAGTGCCTTCCTCATCAACATTCTCTTCTCCTTCTGATTTGAAGGTTTTGGGAAAGTACCAAGTGACTCCTCTCCTAAAGTAAATTTTATATCACCTGTTCCCTTCATAGGACACCACAGACCAACTCTCAGGCCCCAGTCGTCCACCAACCAAACTGTATATTCCATGTCATCGATGTACAAATTTGATAAGAATCTACATATAACTAAAGGGTTTTCTCTCACAGATATAGAAAAAAAAAATCAGAGGATTAGAGGAAGTCCCAGTTGATTAAGTCACTGAATATACATTATTAACTAAGGCAGCATAATTTGTTGTTAAGAACACAGAGTTTGAAATTAGTCAGATGGTTGAATCTCAGCTATACCACTTCCTGGCTATGTGACCTTGGGCAGTCCACTTACACTCTCTGAGCCTGCTTCAGTAGCCCTCCTACATGAGGTTGTCACAAGATTAAGGTGCAGTTAGTCTATAAAAGGTAAATTAGAAAAAGATACACTTTAAAAAAGATAATATATCTAGCGCAGGAGTTACTGAAGAATGTACCCTCTCCACAGGACTCTAGAAACCCAGTCCTTCAACCTGTGAATGATAGAAACTAAGAATGTTCAGTTTCATTAATTGACTTAAGTTAACTTTAACCACTAAGAAAGTAGTTCTGCTAGAAGAATAAGTTGGGGGAGGAAAGCAAAAAAACAAAAAAAAAACAAAAAAAAACGTGAGAGTCGTTTCAAAGATTCCTTTTTAGAAATATGACTTTTATGGGGAAAATCTCATTTTATTTTACTAAATGTCTTTATTTCTTAATCAGGAATTGCAAAATTCAAAGTCAGAACTTATATGCCTTTATAGTGAAATTCAAAGTCTTCCAGGGGCAGCAGAAGACAGAGACCATTTTTTAATAGCATATGACCTGCTACAAAGAGAGAATTCTGAATTAGAAACAAAGGTGAGACTGAATTAATTCTTTAAATGTTCAGTGTTTGACTTCATCTTTTATGAGGATAAGATAAAAGGAAATTAATTTTCAGTAACAGTTTACGTGCAAATTGGAGTTTCTTTTATTATTAGAAAATAAATTGCCATATAGTGTAGTCTATAAGCCAAGCTATGACTCAGAATAGACTTCTTCCAGTCTTTCACTCTTAGAATTAATCTGTGAATTTTTTTTTTCACTTTAAGTCAATTTCCGAAAAGCTTAAATTTTGGAGCACGTATTATAATGTAAAAGGTTTGCTTAAAAAGACAACCTCCAAATGATCCAGCAATTCTACTCTCTGGAGAGATATTCCCAAAAGAATTGAAAGCAGGGTCTTGAAGAGATGTTTGCACACCCATTTTCACAGCAGCATTTTTCACAATAGTTAAAGCTTAGAAGCATCCCAAGTGTTTATTGATGGATGCATAGATAAGCAAATTGTGGTATATACACACAATGGAAAGTTACTGAGCCTTAAAAAAGAGGGAGATTCTGCAGTATACTACAACATGGATGAATCTTGAGGGCATTATGCTAAATTAAATAAGCCAATCACAAAAAACACAAATACTATGATTCCAATTAGATGAGGTACTTAGTGTAGTAAAAATTATAAAGACAGAAAGTATAATGGTGGCTGCCCAGGACTGGGGGAGACAAGAAAGGACAGTAATTATATAATAGGTATTAGGTTTGTTTTACAAGATGAAAAGAGTTCTGGGATGATGGTGGCAGTGGCTGCACAACATTGTGAATGTATTTAATACCACAGAGCCACACGCTTAAACTGGTTAAGATGGTAAATTTTATGTTAGGTGTATTTCACCACCATCCCCCAAAATTCAAAACAAACAGAAGTTTACTTAAGGGTCTTCAACCTTAAACCTTCAAATGAACGCATTTTTTCCCAGTTATCCTGAAAACTAGGCTTATACTTAAAATTAGAAAAATATTTAAATGTCCTGACCCCACTTTGTTCCCCAAGTGTAAAAATGGCTGCTAGACCAGAGTTAGTCAGCATTGGAGGTTGCCTGTAGTGTAATTTCTGGAGTCCCACCTATTATTAACAACTCCGGGCTGAAATGTCCCTTCCTCAGTTATTCTCTTGGTCTTGATTAAAATGGCAGAAGGAAGTGAAGGCTTGAACACACAGTTAAAATACATTGGGTTATATTTTAGTACCACATGTGAAACAGAGGACCAAGTCCAGGCCTCATTTATCCTATGTGAAGTTCTATCCTGAAAGCAGGGCGCAAGTTGCTGAGCGATTGGGATATGGATCAAGTAGTATGTGACCTAGGGAGGGGAGGGTCCAGAATACAGTGAGTTATCATCACACTGCACAATTAAAGCATCTTGTCTTATGTAATATGATTGGATAGTTTAACACAGGAGATGAACTTAGGCAAAAAGAATATAATATCACTATCCTGGTAATCTGGCTCTCTCTCACTTAAAAAAAAACTTTTTATTTTGAAATAATTTCAAACTTATAGAAAAGTTGCAAAAATAGTAAAAAGAATGTCCACATACCTTCACCTCTCCAATGTTAACATGATTGGTGCTACACTTGCTTTTTCTTTATTTCTCTCTCTCCCTCTTTCCAAAAATCCCCTTCTTTAAAACCATGGATTTACACATCCTTATGCCTATGGTAAAAATGGATTAGTTCTATAACAACTGCAAAGTGTTAAGTTAAATTAGAAGAAGACCCCAATTAGGATGTCAATGTATATACTTGTCAATAATTATTTAAGCATTTAATGGACTAAATGTACCTTTTTAATAATTATCTATAAGAGTATGCAAAATAGAATATTTGTCTTTTCATGTTAACTTTACAGGTCTTGAAGCTTTCACAAGAATTTGAACAATTAAATCATTTTACTGTAGGGAGCAAAACTGCAGCTGCTGATTTAATTACAAGTGAAAATAACTGTCAAGATCTTGTGTCTAAAGTACCAATTTTGGAAGTAGAGATTCAAAGCCCAAAGGAAGAGGGAAAGGAACTCTGGTAAATTGAGAAAATCCCATATCGTATTAATTATTTGGAGGGTATGTTTTATTTGGCTTGATCATTATAAGAATTTGACATTTGTTTCCAAATGGTATGAGTGGAAAAATTAGTTATAATCAAGAATTCCCCAAGAAGTTTCCTTTTGATATATTATTAAATTTTTAAATCTTTTCCTGCTTTTTAAAATAATTTTATACTTCTTGTAGAAAATTTGGAAAGCATGGAAAAGTGAAAGGAGTTGTTAATAGCACATAATGTCACCAGGGAGATATGTTAATGTCCTAATTTTTCTTTCTTCTCTCTATAAAAGTACATATATGTGGTTTTTTTTTTTTTACATAATTAGATTATACTCTAAATATCAAAAAAGCTGAGAGGGTTTTTTGCTGTTTTTATTTTTTTTTTTTAATTTTTTTTTAAGGTTTTTTTTATTTATTTCTAGAGAGAGAGAGAGAGAGTGAGCAGGGGAGGGTCAGAGAGAGAGGGAGTCACAGACCGAAACAGGCTCCAGGCTCTGAGCTGGCAGTCAGCACAGAGCCCGACGCGAGGCTCGAACCCACGAACCGTGAGATCATGACCTAAGCGAAAGTCGGACGCTTAACCGACTAAGCCACCCAGGCGCCCCTTGCTGTTTTTATTTAACATTGTATCTGATAACCTTTTCCTCTTTTTTCATTCTTCCTTTCTTTCTTGTTAATCTTGCCCTTTAACTCTTGTATTCCTACTTTTTCACCAAAAGTATTTTTCACAGAAACTGTTAGACTTTGGACAAATGTATTACTCTGCCTTGGCACAATAATAGATGCAATTGAATTCTTCCTGGGCAAAAGCCTAGAATTAGATCATCAAAAGGAAACAAAAGATAGCAATTTGACTTATATATTATATACTAAAGAATACATCATCAATGAACTAGGAAAATATGGTCTAGGTATGGCCACATTTATATCTTTCAAAATGTTTTAACATAGAAGGAGGTTTTTTTGCTAGTTTTGGACCCCTGGATTTTATGCCCTCTTAAAAGTTGCTTTTAACTTTAGAGCGTGCTGAGTCCAAGATTCACAATCATGAAACCTAGTTGCAGAAGTGGGAAAAGCATATTGGAGATGTGGCGGGGAACAGGGGTAATAGTGGTCACAAGAGTAAAGGGCCAAGAAGCTAGATCACGGCATTTAGGTTTGCTGTAGGGGAAAAAGGAAGTCTAGTTCCTGAGCACTGGAGAAGTATATTACTGGGTTTTTGAGGGAGATTATTCTAGTATCTCTATAAGAGATAAACTGAAGAAGAAAAACAGACCAATTAATCCAGATATGAGCCACAGATGGAAGACTGGCCTAGATTGAGGGGGCAGCAGTGGAGATGAAGTGACCAATCTGAACACTCTCAAGAGAAGAAGTTGACATTAATTATCAAAGCTGACAAAAATCCAACCAGATGACTTGAAAGAATCGGTAGAGATATTTGCCACATAGAGCAAGATACTAGATAAAGATACTAGACTTCTCTATAAAGAGCTCCTTGCTGTGACCTGTTTCCTTGACTTGGTCCAAATTACTTCCCAACACCCGGACTGTGAGAAGTCTACATTTCTGCCCTATACTTCCCTCTCCTTCTCATAATGTTTCCTTGCTTATCTCCTCTGTCCCACTTCATAGCCTCCACATATCTCAGATGCATGACACAATCACAATCCACAGGAAAATTGCCTGTCTACCATGTGCCAGCTACTATAGGAAGATACTGAGGATATAAAATAAGACATAGTTTCTACCCTTATGGTCCAAATAGTCTGCTGGGGGAAGATAGTATTGGATACTTCGGAAACACGAAGGAAGTGCCCTGGCCCAGGTTAATAAACCAGGAAATATTCTTGTTTTTAATGTTTATTCATTTTTTGAGAGAGAGAGAGAGAGAGAGAGCGTGCATGCGTGTGTGCATGAGTGGGGGAGAGACAGAGAGAAGGGGAGACACAGAATCTGAAGCAGGCTCCAGGCTCTGAGCTGTCAGCACAGAGCCCTATGTAGGGCTTGAACTCACAAACCATGAGATCATGACCTGAGCCAAAGTTGGATGCTTAACTGACTGAGCCACCCAGGCACCCCTGGAAAATATTCTTAAAGGAGATAACAAACAGTCCTGAAGTATGGGTAACCAAAGGCCAAGCAAAAAGATGAGGGACTAACTTTCAAGGGGTATATGACATGTACATGAGAAGGCATGGTTTGTTTGAGGAACTCAGTGACCTCAGTGCTGCTACAGCATAGAGCATGAAGGAGACCATGAGAGTGAAGAAGTAGGCAGGAACCTGATCATGAGGGAACATGAGTGCCTGCATGAGGAAGTTTGGACAATAGGAAACTATCACAGGGTTTAGTAACATGGAAGAGACCGAACAGATTTGTGCTTTAGAAAAAATCACTCTGCCTACTGTGTGGAAAATAGATTGTTATTACAGGAACAAAGGCAATGAGACCAGTTAGAAGACTATTATTATAATCTAGGTGAGAAATGATGGTGTTTGTGAGGACAGAGAAAAGTGGAGGGAATTGAGAAGAGGTAGACTCAACAGGACTTCAGGATTAATGAGTATAGGAAGTGAGGAAGAAGGTATGGTAATCAGAGTGTGGGAAGAGGCTAAAGAAGAAGACTTTCAGGGCACCTGGGTGGCTCAGTCAGTTAAGCGTCTGGCTTCGGCTCAGGTTATGATCTCACAGTTCATGGGTTCGAGCCCCACGTCGGGCTCTGTGCTGACAGCTCGCTCAGAGCCTGGAGGCTGTCTTCGGATTCTGTGTTCTCTGTCTCTCTGACCCTCCCCTGCTTATGCTCTCTCTCTCTCTCTCAAAAATAAATAAAACGTTAAAAAGAAGAAGAAGAAGAAGAAGACTTTCAAGGTTCTGGTTTGACGGTGTCATCCTCTGAGTTACAGAACACAGTTTTGAGGGAGGAGGGGAAGGAGGTCAGCTTTTGAAACACTGATTTTGAAGTGTCTCTGGAACAGCCATGCCAAGAGCAAATGAAGCCTGGGCAGGAGATGAGAATCATCTATAAGTGGACATAAGCAGAAGTCATGTGATGAATGAGATGGCCTGGTTGTTGCTTGATGAAAGTACCCTAACACAGAAACCTAAGGAAAGCTCAAACTAACTGAGACAAAGCAGCCAAAGAATTAGAAGGAAAGTCAGGAGGGTATGTGTTACAGAAGCCAGATTAAACAGTGTTCCAAGAAGAAAGCAAATAGTGTCATGTACTGCCAAGAAAATAAAGAATAAAGAGTGACTATTAAATTGGATTAAGAATGTAGTTGAAGACTTTAGTAAGGGTAGCTCCAAGGAAGGGTAAAAAACAAATGGCTTCTTAGATCCCATCTCATGGGATTGTGAATGCGAGTGAACTAAGGAATGAGTGGAATTTGAGGAAATAAAACTGATGAGTGTAACCGCTCAAAGTTTGGTTGTGAAAGGGAGAAGGGAATATGGAGCTGAAATTAGAGGAAATTTGTGTATGTTTAAATGCTTATGAGAGAGTCCTCAAATGGACAGGTTTAGGGTTCTGAATACCTGAGAGACACTAGCCTTAGGAGGTCAGCCACCTGGTCCATTGTAACAGGAGGAAGAAAGGGAGAATGGACAGAGATCCAAGTGAGTTTTTAACTTGAAATCAAAAGACTTCTGTGATGGTTTGCGTCCTCTGTGAAGTAGGCAAGAAAGTCATGGGCTGAAAGAGAGGAATAGAAATATCAGTTTATAACAGAGTGAAAAAAAAGTTTGAAATAATCACTATGGCAAATGGAAAGGGAAGCTAACTAGGGAGGGCAGAGAGTGTTGAGGACCCAGTTAAGGCTAGAGACTGTGACTTTATATGGCATCTATCTTTGAGAATATGTGATCTGTGGGGCAACATTTAGTATCGGCATGAGAAGACAGTTGGGTTTGTCCAGGGCTAAGGTTTTGCCACATGAGTGCAGTGGAAGGGCAATGGGGGAAGAAAGCTGAATATTTTGTTTAGGCAGTGATTAAAGTAATGAACAGTAAGTTCTACATTGGATAAAGAAGCAGGTAAAGGGAGCTGATAGAAAAAGGAGAAAGGAATTGAAGGTACTTATGTAAAAATTATGTAAAAAGAAAAAGCTGGGATCTGGATATCTCATTTTAGTTATTTCGGAAGTGAAGCATTTGCTGATGATACAACCCATAGTGTGGTTATGCAGATAGTTGGCAAAGAGGGAGAGGTGATTGGAGATAAGGAGACTAAGGAAGTGAGATGCCAAGGCATTGGTGGGTGATCTGTATGGGCCTTGGAATCTTCCAGGATGATGGCAGGACTTGGGGTGAAGAAGACACTGGAAAGCCACGAGCCAAAACCTTCCATTTGAAGAGAAGTAGAAAGTGTTACAGCACACCTAGCATGGTCCCAAGCACATAGAAGCTGCTCCATAAGCCAAATTGATTGATTCTTGTAGCACATCCCTTCTACTAGATTTTAGCTCCTTTTAAGTAATGGACTGTGTCTTGTTGTTCTGTTGTTTATAGTGCTTTTCTTATAGAGCAGCAGGTCTTAGAACAGGAGAGACCTGCAGATCTTCTAGTGGTTTATTTACAAACTTCAACCTTCTAAAACTTTAGGAGTTCTGTAGGGGTCTCAGAAACTGCCTTGGGAGATGAGGAAAGACTGACGAGAAAAATTCTATATAAGATTTTACTTCAAGAAAGGGGCCACAGCTAAAATGTTTGACAACCACTGCTAATTAGCTAAGTCTTCTTCTTTCACACAGAAGAGGTCTCTGAGACCAAGAGAACTAAAGTAACTATTTCAGTCACAGTCACATACTTAGCAAGTTATCAGCAGGACTGCAGCAGGTCCACATCTTCTAACCCTGAGTCAGAGGTTACCACTTTATCTACTTTAAAAAGGACATAGTCACAAATATCCCAAGGGCAAGAAGGTCCTGGGACACTAGGGTTCTAGGCAATTGCTATGGAAGTGAGCTTTATGGTGTTAAAAAATTTCTCAGGACTCTGTATATGCATAACATAGAGGGTGGAAAGGGGGGAAGAATGAATTCCCATCTGTCTTGTCCTGGACTGTCTCCAGTGTCCAGAACAATGCCTGACACACAGTAGGTACTTTAAAAATACCGAATGAATGGAGATTTCCTCCTACTCCCAGTGTATACTTGCAGCTGAACCCAAAATTGGACTTCCAATGGCAGCTCTAAGCTTGCAGAGCCCAGCTGATCTCAGCCTGGGTTTGCTTTATTAGGAAGCCTGGGCCAGAGCATCTGGTAGCTTCCCTTGACCTTAATGAGTTGTATTGTTTTCTAACACATTCTTATTTACCATCTCATTACGTTCTTACTACCTTTATCAAGAATTATATAATCAATCAGGGTACCAGGATGGCTCCGTTGGTTAAGCATCTGATTCAATTTTGCTTTGGGTCATGATCCATAGTTCATGGGATTGAGCCCCACATCAGGCTTTGTGCTGACAGTGAGGAGCCTGCTTGGGTTTCTCTCTCTCTCTCTCTCTCTCTCTCTCCCTCTCCCTCTCCCTCTCTCTCTGCCCTTTCCCAGCTCACACTCTCACTCTATCTTTCTCAAAATAAATAAGTATTTTTTAAAAAGAATTATATGATAAATGTTCAAGTTGATTTTCATTTCCGATTCAGCTTGACAGTGAATTTATATCTATTGCACAGACTACTGATGCAATTTTCCTCTTCCTCTAAACTATTCCTTCCCCAGTTCAATCTATTCAGTGAATAGCTCCTCCCTTCACACAGTTGATCAAACCAAAACCTAAGAATCACCTGCTTCCTCCCCACATCTAAGCCATCAACAAATCCTGTCAGTTCTACCATGAAAATATAAAATATTTAACCTACTTATTTCTATCTATATCTCCACTGCTACTACTCCACTTCCTAACACTGGCATCATTCACTGGGCCTATCACAATATCTTCTTAACTGACCTCCCTGCTTCCATACCTCTTTCTCAATCCATTCTCCATAGATGAGCCAAAGTGGTCCTTTAATAATACAACTTGAATAGTATTACTCTCTCTCTTAAAAACTTCTCAATGGCTTACCATTGCACTTGAAATAAAACCCTACCATGACCTGTAAGGTCTTCTGTGACTTGGCCTCTGCCTACCTCTCCAATTTCCTCACCATACCATTTTCTGCCTTGTTCATCATGCAACCTTTCAGAGCCTCTAGCCCTTAAAGCATTTCTACACTTCAGGAATTTTGCACTGACCAACTCTTGGTTTTGGCTCAGGTTGTGATCTCATAGTTCATGGGATGGACCCCACATTGTGCTCTGTGCTGAGAGCACAGAGCCTGCTTGGTATTCTCTCCCTCTCTCTGCCCCTTCCCTGCTCATGCGCATGCACTCTCTCTCTAAAATAAATAAATAGGGGCACCTAGGTGGCTCAGTCAGTTAAGGGTCTGACTTAGGCTCAGGTCATGATCTCACAGTTGGTGAGTTCGAGCCCCATTTCGGGCTCTGTGCTGACAGCTCATAGCCTGCAGCCTGTTTCGGATTCTGTATCTCCCTCTGTCTCTGACCCTCCTCTGCTCATGCTGTCTGTCTGTCTCTCTCTCTCTCAGAAATAAATAAAAACATTAAAACAAATTTTAAAAATAAAATAAAATAAACATAAAAAAGAGAACACTTTAAATTCCCATATTCTAAGATATTGCTAATTCTCTCTAATTAACTAATTAATGAATTCATATGAATGCTATTAATTTATCCAGACCATTAATGAAGATATAAAATGGTGTCAGCCCCAGGATTGTGCCCTAGAGAGTACTGGTCCTTATTCCCTCCAAGTCAGGGAATACTTATTGACTGCCTTGCTCTAAATATGGCTCCAGAGGCACATCTCATAGACTCATCTGAGAAAAAGATCATTTAAACTTTATCTTTAAACTATGGAAAAGAGAGAGAAAGAAAATGCATGTGAGTAAGGGAGATGGGCAAAGGGAGAGATAAAGAGAGAGAGAGAGAGAGAGAGAGAATCTTAAGCAGGCTCTATGCTCCATACAGAGGCCTATGTGGTGCTAGATCCTACAAACCTGGGATCATGACCTGAGCTGAAATCAAGAGTTGCATGCTCAACCAACTGAGCCACCAAGGCATCCATCCATTTTTTTAAGGAAAGCTTTTTATTTTTATGTACTTGTAGATTCATATGCATACAGTTGTAAGAAATAATAGAGAGATCCCATGTACCCTTTATCAGTTTCCATTGGTAACCTCTTGTAAAGTTGTATTGCAATAGCATAACCTGGATATTGACATTGATACATCAAGATACAGGACACTTACATCACCATAGGGATCCCTCATGTTGCTCTTTTATACCCACTACTCTCTTCGCTCCCACCTCACCCACTCCTTAACTCTAGGCTATTCTACTGTAATTCTAACTAGTCTATTCTCCATCTCTGTTAGTTTTTCATTTCAAGAATGTTATATAAATATAACCCTACAATATGTAACCTTTTGGGGTTGGCTTTTTTCACTCAACATAATTCTCTGGAGACTAATCTGGGTTATTGATACAATAATTGCATCCTTTTGACTCTTATATATAGTATTCTATAGTATAGCTGTGCCACTTTAACCACTCATCCATTGGAAGACATCTGAGTTATTTCTAGTTTGGACTATTTTAAATAAAGCTGCTATAAATATTCAAGTTTTATATGACTGTAATCATTCATTTCTCTAGGATAAATCCCCAGGAGTGCAATTTCTGGGCTACGTGGTCATCACATATTAGGTTTTTTTGTTGCTGTATTTTAAGAGACTGCTAAACCATTTTCCCCCAGTAACTATACCATTTTACATTCCCACTAGCAATATAGGAGTGATCCAGTTTTCTGCATCTTCACTAGCATTTGGTGTTGCCATTTGTAAATTTTAGCCATTCCAGTGTGTGTATAGTGATAGCTCATTATAGCTTTAATTTGCATTTTCCTAAAGGCTAATAATGTTGAATACCTTTTCAGGTGCTTATTTGCATCTGTCTGTCCTCTTCAGTGAAGTCTCCTTTCATGCCTTTGCCTATTTTCTAAGTGGGTTTATTTTTTCACTGTTCAGTTTGGAGAGTTCTTTATGAATTCTAGACACTAGTCCTTTGTCAGATATGTGATTTGCAAATATTTTTTCCCAGTCTGTAGCTCATCTTTCACTCTCTTACCAGGATTTTCTCAGTGTGAAAGTTTTTCATTTTGATGACGTATCAGTCTTTCCTTTTATGGATCATATTTTTGGTGTTAAGTCTTAGAATATTGCTTAACTTTAAATCTTGAAGACTCTTTCAATTTATTTGTGATTTTACATTTAAGTCCATTTTGCATTTCAGTTTTTATTTTGATTATTGTACTCTTCATGTCTAAAATTTCTACTTGATTCTTCCTTCTATTCTCTATTTCTGTGCCAATACTTTATAGTTCTTTTCTGAGACTTTGCATTTGTTCATGCATTTCAAGCTTATTCATAAGTTTATCAAAGCATTTTTATAACAGCTGATTAAAAATCTTTGTCAGATAATTCTGATATGTTGGTTTTTTCATCTATTGTTGCCTTTTATCCTTTTCCTGTATTTTGCAATGAGGAGTAATTTTTTATTAGATCAGAATATTTGGGGTATTATGAGACTCTAGGTCTTAGTCACACCTTCAGTTAAGCTGGCTTCTTCTAATACTCCTGTGGCAGGGGGAGTAGGAGGGTGCTGCCTCACTACCACCCCAGGCAGGGTAGAAGTCCATGTTCCGCATCAACCTCCATGGACACCCAAGGAAAGGAGAGGGTCCTCATTACTGCTAGTGAGGATGGGAGTCCTTACTCTCCACCAGGCCTCTGCTTAGACTGCTCTGGCTGTGAGGGGGAGGAATGCCTTGTTACTGCTACCACTGGGTCTCCACGACACCACACGGAGGTGAGTAGGGGGATCTTGTTATTCTGGGCAGTGGTGAAAGCTCTTACTCTCCACTAGTCCTCCTCTGACATCACCACAGTGGAAAGGGAGAAAGGGTCTATTCACTGCCAGGTGAGAATGAAAGACTCTCCATGTCTGTTACTGCTTGGCAGGGATGAAAGTCCCTGCTCCCTGTTGGCCTGTGACAGCACCCCAATGGGTATTTGGGGTGCCTCATTATAGCCTGGTGAAGGTGGAAGTATAGGCTCCCAACCTGACCTTTGCTGACATGGGTGAGGGTGGGGCCACAATTTTCTTCTGTGGCGTTTGGAGTAAAGCAGATACTGTCCACAAGTTTTCTTACCTGTTTTACTGTCCATTTCCTGGTCCTCAATACTTGTTGGTGCCGTGTGGGTTGCTGGTTTCTCCACCTGCAAGTCTAGGATATTTGAAGTAAAAAGAAAACCCAGGAGGCTCCCAGTCATGTCATTCCTCAGGGCCTGAGTACCCTAGCTAGTCTGCCTTCTCTCTACCTTTCTTCTCTACCTTCTTATGTCTGTCTTATATCTAATCTCCCTGTTTTTAGTTGTACTTGGTGGGAGACAGAGGGAAAAGTATGTTTACTCCATCTTCCTGGAAACAAGTTAGTTTTTCCATTTTAAAAATTACGAGGTATATGTTTACATTTTTCTAGTATTTAAGTGTATCTGGCTTCCAGGGGAGTAGGAAAAGGAAAAGAGTTTATGGAGGATGGAAAACATCATTGTTATTTTATCAGAAATTTAATTTTAAAGCATTTTATTCTTTGTTTCATATTGTTTTATATATTTTAATATATCTTTTTTTTAAGTTTATTTATTTCAAGAGAGACAAGGAGAGTGGGCAGGGGAGAGACAGAGAGGGAGACAGAGAATCCCAAGCAGGCTCCACACTGTCAGTGCAGAGCTCTATATGGGGCTGAAACCCATGAACCATGAGATCATGACCTGAACAAAAACCAAGGATCATTAATTGATTGAGTCACCCAGGTGCCCCTAGTTTGAATATATTATCTTTTAAAAACTACTGAGTCCAAAATAAAATATTTAATTCTCTTTTTTTAATACAATGCTAAAGGAATTTTAAAACGGAAAAATAGATTCCCTAGACATAATTTTTCCCCTGTTCCTCTCCAGTTTTTTCTGTATATACATTTCTCATGGTATTATATATGTTTATACACATATACATACACATATATAGTTTATTGTCCGACCATTTTACTTTAATTAAAGTATTTTTCATGTTGATGAATAGTCTTTATTCCACTTTCAAGTTGATTTATCTTTAATTCTCTCAGCCATTTCTGTGTCTCCATTTAATCACTGTTTTAAATAGCATGCTTATGATCATTATTATACATTCAGCTCTTTCCTTCTCATGAATTATTCTACTGCAGTAAATTCATTGGTATTCAATTATTCAGTCAAAGGGTCTGAACATTTTTATGGCTCTTGATCTGTACTGCCAAATTGCCTTCCTGAAGAATCTGAGCACCAGCTATGATTTGTGAAGCACGCTATGCTAGGCTCCAAGGGAGCTGAAACAAATTTAAAATGAAGGAGCAAAAATAAAATGGTCATGCTTGTATTCATACTACTTTTCATCCACACTAACTACTGAAGGTGTATTCCCTCCCCTCGGCTTCTGTGTCTCATGGTCTCTTGGTTTCCCTCCTCCCTCCATCCCTGGCTTCTCAGCCTCCTCTCCAGGCTTTCATTCCCCTGCCTGTTCTTACTCGTCTTTAGGCTCCTATCTAGCATGGTCCTCCTCCTCTGACTTCCCGCCTTCTCCTTGGCTCATGCTATCCCATCCCAAGGCTTCTGCTCATATTTTTCTGTGTCTGTATCTTCACCAGAGGCACCCTTCCAGTTTACATTCCCATTCCCCCTTCTTGGTCTCTCTGCCCAGACATGTCATCCTTTATTGCTTTTTCTCTCTCCCCTGCCACAGCCAGTTCATGACAACTTTTATCAATATTGTGTTCTAAATATCTCTAGAATCCACCACTTGTTTCCACCCCCACCATCTTGTTCTAGTCACTATGGTTTATCACATGGATCACTATGGTAATCTCTGGTTCCTGCCACGTGGCATCCAAATGATCTTTCTAAAAGATGTTCTCTCTTTTGTCTCTGGGCCTTTACCCATTTTATTTTTTAAGTCAAACTCGAACACCCTTTTTTTCTCTGTTCTCATCTATATCAGCACCTTCTCCCAACACACATTCACACATGCAAGTATGCACACACCTGTCCCTTTATGTTTGCCCAGTTTGTGCCTACTTATCCATCAGGTCTCGGATTACTTACTACTAGTTTAATCTATTCACTTAATTACTTATCTTTTTTCTCACTAAATTGTAAGTCTTTAGCGCAGGGATATGTCCTAGTGCCTACCAAAGTGCCCGTTGCTTATTGAGTAATTTAAAAAAATCTTTAGGGGCATCTGGGTGGCTCAGTTAGTTAAGCAACCAACTTTGGCTCAGGTCATGACCTCACGGTTCATGAGTGTGAGCCCCACCTTGGGCTCTGTGCTGACAGCTCAGAGCCTGGAGCCTGCTTCAGATTCTCTGTCTCCCTCTCTCTCTGTCCTTCCCCTGTTTGCACTCTCTCTGTCTCTCTCTCTCTCAAAAATAAATAAAATAAACATTTTTAAAAATAACAAATAATAGGGGAGCCTGGGTGGCTCAGTTGGTTAAGCAGCCGACGTCAGCTCAGGTCATGATCTCACGGTTTGTGAGTTCGAGCCCCGCGTTGGGCTCTGTGTTGACAGCTCAAAGCCTGGAGCCTGCTTGGGATTCTATGTCTCCCTCTCTCTCTTCCCCTCCCCTGTTAGTGCTCTGTCTCTCTCTGTCTCTCAAAAATAAATAAACATTAAAAAATATTTTAATAACAAATAATAAAAATTTTAAAAAATCGTTAAGTATGCCCAATGCCATACTTAAAATTGAAAACTGAAAAACTCACTTAAACTGGTTGTTTCGGTATAGACAAAAATCTCTCTTGGGTCATCTCCCTGTATGTGAGTTTATAAAAAAAATGACTCATTTGTTTTTCAAGTTTATGTATGAGAGTAAGATAACTGTTCTGCTGTAGAATTCAAATTGGAGGGGCACCTGGGTGGCTCAGTTGGCTAAGCATCCAATGTAGGCTCAGGTCATGATCTCACAGTTCATGGGTTCGAGCCCCACGGGGGTGTTCTGTGCTGACAGCTCAAAGCCCAGAGCCTGCTCAGATTCATTTTCTCCTCCCTCTGCCCTTTCCCTGCTCATTTTCTCTCATTCTCTCTCTCTCTCTCTCTCTCTCAAAATTAAATAAACATTAAAAAAATTTTTTTTTAAAGAATTCAAGTTAGAAAATTTGCTTGTAGTACTGGTAGGGGTTTTTTTCCCTCCATATTCTGCTACTGTAATGAACATTTTGACAGTTTTTTGTTGTTGTATTTGCACCAAGTCCTGAACTAGGAGAAAGTAAACAGAAGGAAATTCCAGAGGAGTCAGTAGAGGAGGGCACTTTGCCAAGAGAGGGGCAGAAGGAGGAGGACTCACAACAGAACCAAGATATGAAAAGCGAAGAACAACAGTTGACCTTGAAGCCTGAGGAAATTGTGAGGCTTAGAGAAAAGCTGAATCATGTAAATCAGAGCCTCCTTCAGTCTCAGAGCTCTGGGGATAGTTCAGATGACAGTGGCACCCAGGTAGGTGCTGTAATCACACACTCTGACTGGGTCTGTTTCCTCCGGTCAGCTGTGGCTATAGGCGTAATTTTTATATCAGCATCAATGTGTATTGTTAAGCAAGCTCATAACTGTGGTCTGAATGGTAATAAAATAGCAACCAGAATCTGAACTAAGCCCTGTCATTGATGCACTTTGTTATAAAGGGCTCTTAGGCTCCCTTTAGGCTCCATAGGAAGGAATGCTGATGGGTTGTCAATGTCTGCCCTTGGGAGGTAAAATCATGAAGGGCAGGATTTGTGCCACATTTTCTGTTCATTGCACCTAGCTTACATGTACAGAATACTTTGTTTGGGTGGGGAAGAGACCACAGACTTGGAATTCAGTTTGGCTTTTGCCATTTACTAGAGATCTACCTGCTGGAGAGATCAAGAGAGTGACGACCAACCATGCTTCAGCTCTTACAGCTCAGTTTTGCAGGTTTTCTCTTGTACCAACTAAGATTTGCCTACACATACCTTTCTAGGAATTTATTTTGAGATCCACAGAGGGAAGCCTTTGTACACATAGGTAAACTAACTTCAAAAGACTGCTAATAGGCATTTTAAAATGGATTCAAGTGTATATTTAGAAAAAAAAAAGGCAGAGTAATAGTAAAGGAAGTCAAAAAAGCATTTGAAAAGAAATTCAGATATAGTCTGAAAACTAGGCAAGTCACAGTAAAGAAAGAAAATAGATACCTGAGAGGAGATTCAGATACATTTGAAAGAGAAGGAAGACTCTGGGTTTCTTTAGAAGCCTAGAGTGATCTAGGACATCAAGTGTTCAAAAAGAAGTTCATTTTATTTTATTTTTTCCAAATAGTTTATTGTCAAATTAGTTTCCACAAAAAAAAAGAAGTTCATTTTAAATCCCCCATGCCTTCCCTTTATTGGGAAGTGACCCAGTGAGTGTAGGCGGCTTGAAAAGAGGCTCAGCGCTGTGGTCACAAAGATTATAAAATCTTTGTTTGTGAGCTTAAAATGATCAATGCACATACAGAATAATGAGTTGGAGAGTATGAGAAGTAACACCCTGGTTAATTTATTAATTTTATTTAATTTATCCTTTCTCATTATTTGAAGAATCATTTCTCACTACCCAGGAGGGAGGTGAAAAACTATTAAATATATATGAATTATATGGGAAATCTGGGCAAATAGCCACTTTCTGAAAGGACAAATAGTCTTTTATACCACATGGCTTCTTAGGGTTTTACTGAATTCTTGCAGAGTTCAGTAATTTTATTCCACAATAAGGACTTTGAATTACTGAAAGAAGACTAAGTTGCTCTTACTCATTTATTCAACTCTTGTTAATTGAGCATCTATGACATGCCAGGCCCTGTGTTAGAGCACATACAACAGGAAACAAGATAGATGTGAGCCTCATGGGAAAAAATAACATATTCGTGTTTTGAACTTTACATTTCCCAAAACAATACAACGCACATTATTTCATTTACTTCTTTAAGCAGGCAAGGATTTTAGACAGACTTTAATTTTTCTGCAGTGTGCTGTGCAGTGATAATTTCAGAACCTTTTTCTGTGTAAAGGGTGCTTGGATCTACTGGTGGCTATAAATTGTTCTACTTTTTAGTTCTCGTGTATGTGAGGTTTTTGGTCTTCACCCCCGTTGTCAGATTATAGTGTCTAATGCCTACCTGATTATCCAACCAATTTCATAACATACGAATATACATACATAACATACACATTTAAGCAACTATAGCTCGGGGCATCTGGGTGGCTCAGTCAGTTAAGCGTCTGACTTTGGCTCAGGTCATGATCTCACTGTTGGTTAGTTCGAGCCCTGCGTCAGCCTCTGTGCTGACAGCTGAGAGCCTGGAGCCTGCTTTGGATTCTGTGTCTCCCTCTCTATATATACTTTCCCTGCTCCTATTGTCTCTCAAAAAAAAAAATAAATGTTTAAAACATTGTTTAAGTGACTACAGCTTGAGACTAGATATTAGACTTTAAAGAATGCTTATTGATAGTAAATACATAGAAAGAGAATGGTGAGAGCCTCTTTTATGAGAAAGTATATGAGCTCTATTGTTCATATGTATATGTGACATCATTTGTGGCTGTTGATTGCCTTTGGTGACTTGATTTCTGCTATTCAACGGTGTTCCAGGTACAGTTATAATAACTGAATTCTAGATGATTAATTTCCCAGTATTTGTGAAATACACTGGAATCACCATTAATTATCTCAATATTATAGGGTTAAAATCTAGTTTCATAGTTTTACATAGCATTATTGAATATTTACTTATGTTCCAGGCATTATACTAAATACCTTGTGTATATTAAGCAACACAAGAAGACAGGATATTATTGTTGCCACTTTATAGATGAGGAAACTGAGGTTTTAGAGAGGTTAAATAATTTTCCCAGAATAACACATTGTGGTGGAACCTGGGTCTGTCTACTCTAGACCTTGACCTTTTAGCTGCTATTTGATTTGTTTCCCCTGCTGAGAAATTCAAAGAAAGCATACAGTTCTCACATAGAGCTAATTTCCTAAGGAAGGCTGACAAGCTGTCTCCCAAAAGGCCTCTCAGGATGTCTCCTATAGATTATCTTGGTGAATTTATTCAGGGTTTGGCCCTTAGGCTTGTAGGCTCCAAAACTCGATGTATTAGTCCCCCTAGAATGGATCTGTATCTTGAGGATAAACTCAAACCAAATTTTCAAGACTATTGGGTAAAAATCAGAATGCCTGTTAGTGATTATTCCGTAATGATTAATCATAATTATCACTTGAACATGTTTAAATGAACAGCATGTTTACCTGTAGAGAGCAAAGAAAAATCAAAATCTGAAGGATGTTTGCCAAGTAGAGAGTCAGAACAAGTGGACTTTGTTGATTAACAGATTCACAGGTTGGACAGCCTGTTCCATCCACACTGGATAAGAATATTTAAGGTTCATAGGCTTTAATTGTTTCCACAAAAGGAATGATCTTGTCACTGGAACCAGTATATGGATTTGGTTCATATTAAATTTTTCTTTTGTGAAGACAATATTTTAAAATATTAAAAGCTAGACTTTAAGCCTATAAAATTAAGATAATTAATGCTGGCTCCATTTTTATTTCTTTTAATTCTTAAGGAATTATGAATTCCTTAAGATGGAAGAGACATTACCCATCATCTGGGCTCATGCCTTTAATTTGCAGATGAGTCAGCTGAGACTCGGAGAGGATAATTGACTTAATAAATCCGTTGATTGATCAAGAAAGGATGCTTATGTACTTTACTTTGCACCCCTACAGGGTCCCTAGTAGGCTGAGTGAGTCTAACTGTCTCCCTAATAAATTTCTGCCGGGAAGCAATTTACATGTGAGGAAAAAATAGAGACCCTTTAAAATAGAGGCCACTTATGCTCAGCATCCCTCCTCATCAGGGAAATACAAATCAAAACCACACTGAGATACCACCTCACGCCAGTCAGAGTGGCTAAAATGAGCAAATCAGAGAACTCTAGATGCTGGCGAGGATGTGGAGAAACGGGCACCCTCCTACACTGTTGGTGGGAATGTAAACTGGTACAGCCTCTCTGGAAAACAGTGTGGAGGTTCCTCAGGAAACTAACAATAGAACTCCCCTATGACCCAGCAATAGCACTGCTAGGCATTTACCCAAGGGATACAGAAATGCTGAGGCATAGGAGCACATGTACCCCAATGTTCATAGCAGCACTCTCCACAATAGCCAAAACATGGAAAGAACCTAAGTGTCCATCAACAGATGAATGGATCAAGAAGATGTGGTTTATCTATGCCATGGAATACTACATGGCAATGAGAAACAATGAAATCTGACCATGTGTAGCAACACGGATGGACCTTGAGGGTGTTATGCTGAGCGAAATAAGTCAGGCAGAAAAGGACAAATATCATATGTTTGCACGTATAGGAGGATTAGGAGGAACTTGACGGAGGAACAAGGGGGAGAAGAAGGGGGGAAATGGTGGGGGAAAGGGAGAGAGGCAAACCATGAGAGACTCTTGAATGCTGACAAAAACTGAGGACTGATGGATGTGGGGGGGAGGGGGGAGGGGCATGGAGGAGGACACTTGTGGGGATGAGCACTTAATGTTATGTGGAAACTAATTTGACAATAAACTATTTGTAAAAATAGAATAAAATAAAATAAAATAGAGGCCACTTGACTGGTTGACAGGTAGTTTCTTTCATGAAAAATAGTTTGCATTTCTACTCTGGCCAGTGACTTGACTAGAAAATATAGGCAAGGAAAACTATCTTCTGGCTATTCTCATCTTTGAAATAGGCAAACAACTTCCATATGTTGGCATAAAGGGGGTGCTTCTCTTGTATATCTATGGGCAGTGCCCATATGGGCTGCTGACTACTAACTGATTATTAAAAGCAGGTGTTGGGGCACCTGGGTGGCTCAGTCGGTTAAGCATCCAACTTTGGTTCAGGTCATGATCTCACAGTTCATGGGTTTGAGCCCTGCATTGGGCTCTGTGCTGACAGCTAGCTTAGAGCCTGGAGCCTGTCTTTGGATTCTGTATCTCCCTCTCTTTCTGACCCTCCCCTGCTCACGCTGTCTCTCTCTGACTCTCAAAAATAAATAGCAAACATTTAAAAAACTTTTTTTAATAATAATAGAAGCTGGTGTTGTCAAATAGTTAATTAAGAAGCTGGACTGGTGATCAAGGCTTTCCAGGCTTCAGAACTCTTGTTTCAGTTGGAACAGAAGTCAGTTAAAATAAAATTAGGTAGTGTCACTGACACATGCTGAGTTCTTGCATGCATTATCTTACTTATCCTTTACTCCATCCAGCAGTTACCATTATTACCCCCATTGTAAGATGAGGCAAATGAAAAGCAGAAAGACTGAGGAACTTCTCTAAGACAGATTCAGGACTGAAACCCAGATGTATCTAATTCCAAAGCTAGGGTTCTTAACAACTACATTATAATTTCATTAAAGATTTTTTTTTCCTGGGGATCTTAGACACATGAAACTCTGGGACAAGCAAATTTAACTTAGACTGCCTTTTTGACTACACCAAGATAGGAAAAGAAGAGCTTAGAAGACTTGGACAATTTTGCGTTGCAGTTCTGTTGTAAGCAAGAGACATGGGCTTTCTGGGAAGTCATGGACAGGAAGTACACTGGACCAAGACTCAGGAAACTCTAAATATATATTATCTGTTGAACTGGGTACAGTTGAATTCTTTATCTCCACTGCACACTGATGTGAGCCTACCTTCTAGAAAATCCAAGTGACTTCTCCTTTGGTCAAGGTGATTTTATTGCTCTGGAGACCTGACAGGAGGGTGTTGTGTGGTTGTCAAATAGTAACTGAAGAAGAATCATCTGGTAGTAACAGGAAAGTGATGAGGAAGGCTGACAACTTAAGATCTTCTTCTAACTGTTCTATTTCTTTTTGCCAACAGATACCCCCCCACACACACAAACACTGCATACATATTCATGCTTTCCTTCTTCACATATAGGCTCTTTGAAACTTCCATTGAAATATTTTACCCTAAAATGGTCCATGCTTCTGTTTCCCTTCACTGATGTGAAAAATAAGAAAGTTAGTTGTCTTTGCCTCACTGCTTTGCCTAAATAATTTCTTTGATATTTTCACTCGAAAATAACAAGAGTTAGATCACATGAACATGTACCAACTAGACATAAATATAAAAAGAGTAATTTGCTGTAGGTAAGCCAACTCCAAAAATATTTACCTGTGAATAATCAGGTGCTGACATTTCTGCTTCTGACAGCTGGAACCCACATTTCACCAATATTCCTTTAAATTGTCCATGTTTCTCTTTTAAAATGTTTGTTTTAGTATCCATCATCCAGAGAAAAACAGAAATACCAGCAGCAAGAGGACGTACAACAGCTTCGCCAGAATTTGCACCGGATCCAGATTCTGTGCAACTCAGCTGAGAAAGAACTCCGGTATGAGCGAGGAAAGAACTTGGACTTGAAGCAACATAATAGCTTACTTGAGGAAGAAAGCATTAAGGTAACTCTAGTGGGCATATCCTTGATTGGAGGGTCTCAACTGCTCAGTTGGCTCTGCGGATAAATAAATTAGAACTCCTCAGTGGTGTAACTCGTGATAGGATCCACAGATAGTGGACAACGTGAGCTCTCTGATAATTCACTCTGACTTTGCCTGACCAAGTAGGTACACAGCTCAGTTGTTTCTCTGCTTGGAAGCTGTGTGTATACTGTCAACCTGTCAATGTGAAACACTACACAATCTTGTGAAATCGTTAGCTACAACTTTTAACACTCAATTTGAATGACCTGATCCCAAACACTGGTGGTCCTGACCTAGTTCTAGCTGTAGTCTTACCTATTCCTTAAGAGATGTATCCATTGGTGGAATCAAATATCAACTGCATCAAGGTGCACTTCACAGGAGAGCAAACTTGTTCTTCCTGACTCAAGACCATCAAAAAGTTAGGAGGACATCCCCCAACATGCTTGTTTTAAAATAGTCTATGGTGGAGTGCCTGGGTGGCTTAGTCATTAAGTATCTGACTTCGGCTTAGTCATGATCTCACAGTTTGTGCGTTCAAGTCCTACATTGGGTGAGCATGAGCCCCATTTCGGGTGAGCCCCACTTCCTCTCTCTCTCCCTCTACCCCTCATGGGATTCTCTCTCTCTTTCTCTCTCTCTCTCTGCCCCTAGCTTACTTGTACCCTCTCACTCTAAAACAATAAACAAATAAAATAATCTATGGAGAACTGTCATCCAGGGAGTCTTTTAATTTTGTGAACCATGTAAATATTCAAACTGGACCATCATGTAATGTAGTGCTTTCTTTTAATTGAGGTTCAATTCTGTAAACATATATTAGGGACCTAGTTTCTGTAAGTCTCCATCTAATTTCTGAAATTCAGCATTCAACAAATATGTACTAAGCATCAGTCATATCCTAGGCACACAATCTTGTTGATAATAAGGGTTTAGTTGTAGGTAAAACCAGTATAATTCTTATCCCCTGGTCAATAGGGACCCATCCAGGGTCAAATCGTGCCTGCTTTTTGTTTTTGTAAATAAAGCTTTATTGGCACACAGCCATGCCTGTTTGTTTACATATTATAGGTGGCTGCTCTTGCACTGCAACAGCAGATTTGAGTAGTTCTGACAGAGACCATGTGGCCCACAAAGACTAAAATATTTACTCTCTTGACCTTTTATAGGTAAATTCATAACATCCAGTGAGGCGGGAACAAGGTACTTTATTCAAAAAGTGACATAAAAATGAATTAAGGGACACCTGGGTGGCTCAGTCTGTTGAGCATCCGATTCTTGATTTCAGCTCAGGTGATGGTCCCAAGGTCGTAGTATCGAGCCCTGTGTCGGGCTCTACACTGAGTGTGGCGCCTGCTTAAGATTCTCCCTCTGCTCCTCTCCCCTGATCACAGGCGTGTTGTCTCTCTCTCTCTCTCTCTCTCTCTCTCTCTCTCTGTCTCTTACTCTCTCTCAATAAAAATAAAAAAACAAGATAAAATTTTAATAAATGAATTAAGACAGGTCCCTACATTTTAGGAACTCACGATCTAGTAAAGGAGATATAGACAAAAACAAGTAGTCATTCATGTCAAACTTTAAGGGAAGACCTTCTAGGGAGTGAGTCCTAATGATTCAGGATTATTTGAATAAACCTCTTTATCCTTACTCCTCAAGATTTTTTGAATATTGATCATATGCTCACAGGCCTTTGTTGTTTTAAATTAAATTCCAAACCTTTATCACGTTTCCTTGTAAGTCAGCCTTTTACTTTTCCTTTCAAAAACATTTCTGAGATCATTTTAACTAACTCTGAAAATATTCAAGCAATACTACATCTTTCTCAAGATGTAATGATCAGAACAACACAGATTATGATGCCTTATCTGTGGCTGACACCGTAGAAAGTTTTGTTGAATTAATGAATGAATCCTTTAGGGATGGGTAAATGATAAATTGGTAAAAGGAGAAGATATATTTTGTTCTGTTTTAAATCCCCTTCATGGTGGGGTAAAATATCGGCCATTTCAGTCATGAGACATCAGTGTTTTGGGTGGTCCCTTAGGCCAGGCACCTAAGCAAAGTCATATACAAGAGCCAACTACCTTTTATTGACAGTTTGTCTGCTTTATCTCTTATAAACCTGCCTATAGCCCCGAAGGGTCAGTATTTTATAAATGAGAAACTGTTCAATATTGCGAAGCTAACAAATCATGGAGTCAGAATTTAGATTCAGGTATGTTTCTCTTTTCCCTATATAGAGTTATCTTTCCATATTACACCTCTTCTCAATTTGGGATCATTTTGGAACCTCAGCTTTACACACTCAGAACTCACTTTTTAAAATCGACTCAGAGAGGTGCTTGGGTGGCTCAGTCGGTTAAGCCTCTGACTTTGGCTCAGGTCATGATCTCACAGTTCATGAATTCGAGCCCCATGTCATGCTCTGTGCTGACAGCTCAGAGCCTGGAACTTACTTCGGATTCTGTGTCTCCCTCTCTCTCTGTCCCTCCCCTGCTCACGCTCTGTCTCTCTCTCTCTCAAAAATAAATAAACATTAAAAAAAAATCCACTCAGAGATGATCAAATTCTGGGGCTCTGGCTAATGTTAGGCATACTTATAAGACTGGTTAAGAAACCAGAGTATGGGGCGCTTGGGTGGCTTAGTTGGTTGAGTGCCCAACTCTTGATTTTGATTCATGTCATGATCCCAGATTGTGGGATCAAGCCCCAAGTTTGGCTCGGCACTGAGCATGGAGCCTGATTAAGAGATTTCTCTCTGTCTCTCTCTCTGCCCCTTCTCCACTTACATGCATATACATATACATACTCTCTCTCTCAAATAAGAAAGAAACCAGAGTATTAATTTATTACTTTTAAACCATCAGAAAGCACATAAGTGTATAGTTTAACAAATTGTTCTAGAGTACCCATCTAACCACCACCCAGGATGAGAAACAGCACATTGCCCGCACGCCTGCCTCTTTTCCATCATAATCCTATCCCCTTCCCATTATAGCAGTAACCACTAATCTTAATTAATAAGTCTCTTGCTTTACTTTATAGTTTCACCACCTGTGAATCTCAAACAAAATAGCTTTCCCTATCCTTGAATATTTTACAAATACAATAAATGAGTATATGCACCTTCTATATTTTTATGACCTACTTGGTTTGGAACGTTCATCCATGTTGTGGTGTATAGCTATTGTTCATCCATTTTCTTTGCAGTATAGTATTCCACCATAAGAACTTGCCATCACATATTCTTTCTATGGTTTATGGACATCACATATGTTTCTAGCCTGGGCTATTAAGAAGAATGCTATAGGCTTGCAGAGCTTCAGGCAGAAAGTTGTTTTTGCCATCACCAGCACTGAGACGCTGTACTGGATCCTCTTACTGGTGCTTGAACATCCCAACCGATAATTAAAAAGGCCCTCCTACATGCACATATCATTGGCCATAATAGTGTTTGCTCCACTGTTGTCTCTTTCAATCAATACCAGCATGACCAAAACGCCACATGTTAGCCCTAGGTCTGATGATCACAAGTCCCAGAGGCCTTTAGCTTTCTTGGACTGTGGAAGAGGTGGACAATATATTATGAAAAGACTTGTACCTTTTCTATTTACAGTAAGAAGTTTAGGTTTCAAAACTCTGAACTAATCCAGTGCACCAAATATTCTAACACTTGATTTCTTCTTTTCCCTGATTTCTTCTTCTAGTCATTAGATCTGTCTGTGTCTTACTGAGTTTTTCATGGCTGTGTTGTTTGTTTTTTTAACCTCTTAATCCCCTTCACCTCTTTTGCCTATCTGCCCCACCTTACTCCCTCCTGGTAATAACGAGTTTGTTTTTTGTATTTATGAATCCATTCTGTTTGGTTTGGTTTGGTTTGTGTTTCAGATTCCCCATATAAGTGAAATCATATGTCTTTCTCTATCCGTGGCTACATTGTTCTTGAAAAATGAAAGTTCCAGGCTATCTAATAGGTTAGAGTGCCCTATGAGAAGAAATCAAGATTTAGTAGATTTGTTCCTGTCAATGAAGTTTCAAAAGCCATACCAATCCTCCAAAATAAAATGAGAAAATTAAAAAAATTTTAAAAAAAAGGAGAGAGAGAAGTTGAGCGGGTTTAGAGTAGTAGAGGGAGATCAAAGATTTTTACTGGGAGGCTTATTAAAGCTTGATCTAGAATTCTTTTTGGTAATACCAAAAACTCTAACTTATTACACTAGTTTTTCCTCTTGATCTACATTGACCCACCAATGATATCGAGAGATATTACTTGTAGGGTGTAACTTCTTCATTTCTATACACATTCATTTCTACTCTGTTTAATACATTATTTTGATCATTTTTACATGGCTGTTAACATTTTTGGAGATGGCATAGCTGGTCTTCAGAAATTAATGCACAACGAGGTATCATAAGCTTAGCACTCTGGATGCTTGAGTAGGTTTTATCCAAGGATCTTTGCTTTAAAACAGAGACTATAAGAGCACATTATTTCAGATACATTCATTTATTGAATGTAAGACTCTTTCCTCAACAGTGAGATGGACAAAAGGATCTGAGTAACGCCGCTACTTTTTTAAAAAAACTGCTGCTATGAACCTTCGCATACATGTATGCCGGTGTCCGCAGTATGTATTTCTCTAGGAAAGGCGTGGGAGTAGAATTATTGTGTTGTAAGGTATGTGTACGTCAACTCCTGTCTACCAGTTTATACTCCCACCAGCAGGTAGGAAGGTTCCTGTTGCTCTGCATCCTCACCAACTCTTGGTATTGTCAGACTTTAAAATTTCTGCTAATCTCATATACATGTACGGCAGTAGCTCCTAGAAGTTTTAGTGTGCATTCCCCTGTTTACAAATGAAGATGAGTGGCTTGAGTGTGCAGGCTGAGCTCTCTCTTCTGTTCCATTGCTCTGTTTTGTCTATTCTCGTGCAATAGCATGCTATCTTAATTATTTTAGCATCATGTAAATCTTGATGTTTAATAGAGCACAACTTTTCATCTTGTTGTTCTTGTTCTAGGATACCTTGGCTATTCTTGCCCATTTGAAATTTAAATTTTGTCATCAGTTTGTCAAGTTACACGTGCATACCCACATGCACTCACACACAACATATATATATACTAACACGTAACCTTTTGGGATTTATACACTGAATTTATACACTAAATCTACAGATAAATATGGACAGAGTTTAAATCTTTACAATATTGAATCGTCTACAAAATATGTGTATATTATACTTAGGTCTTCTTTCATTTTTCCCAATATCATAATTTTCTTTGTGGAGATCGTATACATGTTTTATGTTAGATGCATTCCTAGATGCTGATAGTGTCCATACTATTGTAAATAGTCACTTTAAGAAATTTCATTTTCTATCTATCACTAATACATAAAAATGCCATGAATTTTTCCTAATAAAAACCTTGCCATTCTTTTAAATTGCTTCTTATTATTGATGCTTATATTATTTTGTATTTTATATGCAAGCAATCATATCATCTAAGAATAAATATAATTTTCTTTCTTTCCTTCCATATGTTACACCTTTCATTCTTTTTTCTTGTCTAAGCAGTGGCTAGTACAGTGCCAAATAGAACTGGTGAGAGTGTGTAACATTTTCTCATTCCCAGCCTCAAGGAAAAAGTTCTAAAATATCAGTTAGTATGCCTTGTAGGGGTTTTTAAATAGACATTTTTTTATCACATTAAGAAAATTCTTTTATAGGGTTCATCCAATGTTTTTTGATGAGTACATTGTTGAATTTCATCAAATTCTTTTCTGCATAATTTTTTGAGAAGATAAGATTTTTATGTTCTGTTAATATGGTGAATTACATTGACTGATTTTCTAATGCTAACTCAACTCTGCATTCCTGGGATAAACCCATCTTTGTCCCAAATTATTATCCTTTTTCTACATTGCTGATATTTGCTTGCTAGTATTTCTTTGGAATTTTTGCATGTTAGTTCATAAATGAGACTGGCCTGTCATTTTTCTCTCTTAAAACAACCACATCGAACTTTAGCATAAAGGTTACCCCAGCTCCTTAACATAATCTGGGTAACATACCTTCATTTTTTGTTCTCTGAAAGAATTTGTAAGAGTAAATTACAATTAGGGCACTTGGAGCACCTGGGCAGCTCATCGGTTGAGTCTGACTCTTGATTTCGAGACTCAGATCGAGCCCCATGTTGAGCTCTGTGCTGACAGAGCAGAGCCTGCTTGGGATTCTCTTTCTCCCTCTCTCTCTGCTCCTCCCCCTCTCTCTGCTCCTCCCCAACTTGTGCACACTCTCTCTCTCTCTCAAAAATAAAGACACTTTTTTTAAAAAGAGTAAATTACAACTATTTCTTCTTTAATAATTATAAGAACTCATTTCTGAATCCTTCTGATTCTAGAGTTTTCTTTTCAGAAAATTTTCAATTACTGATTCAGTTTTTTACTAGTTATATGAAGTCACATTTTTTATTTCTTCCTGTATGAACTTTGGTATATTTTATTTTTATAGAAATTTTTTTCATTTAAAATTTCAAAATTTTTATTAAAGTTAGTCATCAATTTTTAAAAATGGAGATGACCTTTTTTACTTCATGATACTAAATAACCTGAGATTTAAAAGAGGTTGGCAAAGACCAGATCATAGAAGGCCAGGTAAGCTGCTGGGATTTGTTTCCACAGTTTCAAGGAAGCCTGAAAGATTTAAGCAGTGGAGTGAATAGTTCAATCTATGTTTTTATTTTTTTATTTTTTTTTAATGTTTTATTTATTTCTGAGAGAGAGAGAGACAGTGTGAGCAGGGGAGGGTCAGAGAGAGAGGGAGACACAGAATGTGAAGCAGGCTCCAGGCTCTGAGCTAGCTGTCAGCACAGAGCCCCACGCGGGGCTCGAACCCACGAACCGTGAGATCATGACCTGAGCCGAAGTCGGACGCTTAACCGACTGAGCCACTCAGGCGCCCCTATGTTTTAATTTTTTTTAATTTATTATTTTTTTTTAATTTTTGTTTATTTCTGAGAGACAATGACAGCGTGAGCAGGGGAGGGTCAGAGAGAGAGGTAGGTACAGAATCTGAAGACAGGCTTCAGGCTCTGAGCTAGCTGTCAGCACAGAGCCTGACGTGGGGCTCAAACCCATGAACCATGAGATCATGACCTGAGCCAAAGTCGGACACTTAACCGACTGAGCCACTCAGGCGCCCCTCAATCTATGTTTTTAAAAGAACACTTTGGATGCAGTGTAGAGAACAGATTAAAGGGAGTAAAAATGGAAGTGGCAGGACCATGTCATTATTGAACAACCGAGGCTGGAGACCATGATTTTGGAGACGAGGGTGGTAGACACTGATGGGCCTATATGAGACATGTTGTGGACAGAGTGTGACAGCAGGTGCCAAATGGTCTTATGATGGGAAAGGAAGACTCAGGATGACTTTGAGACTACTGGCCTGAACAAAACCTTGGATGACGTCATCATTTACTGAAATCAGGAAATGATTTTTGATATGGACAGAATCAAGGAGTTTTATTTTGGCAGTAACAGGGCATAAAGATGGCATTTCAAATCGTGACAGTGAACCTAGGGAGAGAATGATCAACTCTCAAAGCCTAGGAGAGTCCAGTGATATTTAGAAGCTGGGTAGCATTAGAATAGTCTAGTCTACTCAAGAGACCAGGAAGGAACTGCAAGGAGATGAGAGAAAGCCAGAAAGTTTGGTATCACAGACTCCACGATAAGTTTCTGAGACAGAGGGGGTGAATACTGCCTAAGAGGTCAGTTGTCCACTGGATTCATTTTGGCAGTGGGGAGATGCATAGTGTCCCAGCATAAATAGTTTTGTGGAAGAGTGGGAATGAATGCCAGCTTGCAGTAGATTGAAAAAAAGGATGGAAATGTTTAGACCATACATGTGTAAAAACTTTTAGGAAAATTCTCCTGTCTGTCTGGCATCTGGCAAACCTTACTGACACACGACAGCTCCAGGGAGCTAATCAGCCATGTGACTTTCATTATTTCAGCTCATAGGGGACTGCACTGCTTGGAAAGTGCTTATTCTGGCTCACGTTCACGTTCTATCCACCCTTATTTCTGCCACTCTTGTTTATTCCCTACCTCTAGATCAAAATTGAACTAAAGCTGGCCCAGCAGAAGTTATTAGATAGTACAAAGATGTACTCTTCACTCATGGCCGAATGGAACCACTGTCAGCAGAAAATCAGGGAACTGGAGCTGGAGGTACTTACACAGGCTCAGAGCGTTAAATCACAGAACAGTCTGCAGGAAAATCTGGCTCAGGAGAAATCAAAAGTTGCTGATGCAGAGGAAAAGGTAATTATCCCCATGCTTAATAAGTAGCATATACTGGATACCACTACTGAAATCCTGTTTCCCTAAGGATTTTAAAAAGCAGATACGATGCAAACTTCCTAGAATTCTAGGGTTTTTCTTTGCTCATCCATGCCTTCCTCTCTTTCGACTTCATTTGCTCCTGCAGTTCCGGTAAATCTCAAGTTTCTTAAATGATATGAACTTGAAAAGATAAGTTTCATTAAAGCTATAGCATGAACTTAAAGTCACTGACTGAAACCATATGACTTTTGTTTTATAATGTAACATTTTAAAAGACTTATTCTCCTCTCATTTGTATTGTCTCTCTGTATGATTTTTATTTTGTAATTTTGGGGTGGATTTGTGTTGCAAAGTGAACCGTTTTTGAAATAACGCCCCTGCATTGTAGACTGGGCAACACCAGGTGGCAGTAGTATGTAACAGTTGTGCATTTTGATTGTGGGTTTGAGAGTCAAATCTCCCATAAAAACTAAATCCTTAAATAGATAAATAATTTAATCAAACCATGTAAATATAAAACAAACATCAAAAAGTCGATGACAGCAATCTTAAAATTATTCTCAAAAGCCTAATTTTGAGCTAAAGAAACCAGAACAAAAGAGTTCATACTGTGTAATTTCATTTATAGGAGGTTCAAGAATAGACAAAACTAAGCTATGGTCAGAGGATGGTGGTTGTCTTTATGAGGGTTATTAATCGGGAGAGGATGAGAGGGACTCTTCCTTGGTGCTGGGAGCATTCTTTATTTTAGTGTGGGAAGCGGGTATATAAGTAAAACTTCATTCAGTATGCTTTAAGATAAGAGCACTTTACCTATGTTAGTACTCCATTAAAAAGTTGGCTGGGATGCCTGGGTGGCTCAGTTGGTTAAGCATCCCACTCTTGATTTCGGCTCCGGGTGTGATCACAGTTTGTGAGTACGAGTCCCACATCTGGGCTCTGTGCTGAGAGCACAGAGCCTGCTTGAGAGTCTCTTTCTGCCCCTCCTCTGCTCTTACTCTCTCTCTCTCTCACAATAAATAAATAAACATTTTTTTAAAAAACCAATAACACAGTATGATTTCATTGATATAAAGGTCAAAATGATGTACAGTAAAAGCCATGTTATATAGATTATATATTAAAGAAAAAGCAAGGAAATGATTAACACAAAATTCAAGATAAATTGGTTTTCTCAAGTGGGGAGGGAAAAGGGGTAATTAACAAGGTCCCAGAGTGGACATGAAAAGTATTGGAAATGTTCTTTTCTTAAACTGGGTGACAGGTTCAAAAGTTTGCACATGTCCTGGATAAAGAAGCCAATGGAGTGATACAGTGAATATCTTCAAGGAAGCATTTTCCCTTAGTAGAACTAAATAGGGCAGCTCAAAGGAACTTGAACTGGCCATGGACGACTGGCCGCCCACTGCCATTGCCCTTGAATCATTCTGCATCTTCATCTCTCCTATAGTTTGTGGGCTCTGCAAAGACCTAGGGCTGATGCACAAAGCCCTGCTCTTAAAAAGGGGGGCTGCCATGCACTGGTGTTCATGAATGTTTGTGGGGAGTGTGGTGCCAAATCGTCACAAAGAATGCATTATTGGATCAGTAATACATTCAAGACATAATAGCTATTCTGCTAAGAGCTATTCATTCAACAATATTTATTTGAGCATCTACTATGTGCCAGTCACAGCCTGGGGTGACACAAGAGTTCATAAAAATATGTAAACAAATTAAAAGGAGACTTATCTCATAAATTTTTAAAAATTTTTAATCTAACATGTAGATTCTAAAATAAAATTATACATCTCTCTTTCAAATTCATAAATCTTATTTTTTTAGTTCTACCAATGCATTAAGGAGTATATTACTGGTGCTAGGTGATATGCTAATAGGAACTTGACTTGTAAGAGACTTCTGCTTTGTTTTAAGATCTTATCCCTAATCTAGTCATACTGTGGAAAAACTAGACACCCTCCTACATTGCTGTTGGGAGAGTAAATTGGCCTAATAGGTGTGCACCTGTCTTGGCATTATCTATTAAACAAATAATAGTAATCTTTGCCCCAGCAAACCCATACGTAATATATTCTAGAGCAATTGTTGGTAATAGCTAAAGACTGCAGTCAATTTAAATGTCCATCTGTAGGGGTCAACTTAAATAAGGTATAGTATATCCTCAAGGTAGAATGGTATGCAACTATAAAGAGAGGGCAATTCTTTTTTTTAAACTTTTTAAATGTTTTATTTATTTCTGAGAGAGAGAGAGAGACAGCATGAGCAGGAGAGGGTCAGAGAGAGAGGGAGACACAGAATCTGAAGCAGGCTCCAGGCTAGCTGCCAGCACAGAGCCCGAAGCAGGGCTCGAACCCACAAACCGTGAGATCATGACCTGAACCGAAGTCAGACGCTCAACCAACTGAGCCCCCCAGGTGCCCCAAGAGAGGGCAATTCTACATAAATATATAATGGAAAAATCAGCAAGTGTACTGTTATTTTAAAAAAGCAAGCTGCCTAAGTATATATGGTATGCCATCATTTGTGTGAAAAATATTTGTATGAAGGAGAACTGTATAATAATATTTATTTATATAGGCACAAATAAATCCCTGGAAGGGGAGACAAGAAACTAATACCAGGAATTGCCTACTTAGTGGAGGAAACTGGCAGGAAGACAGGATAGAGATAGGAAGGAGCTTTCACTGCACAGCTTCATTTACACAAACATACATTAAACTATGTGAGTGTATCATATAGTATAAAACTTAGGTAACTTATTTTAAAATTAAAATAAATCTAGCCATGTTCTCTGCTTGAGATCAGATTTGTTGGTTAGCACTATGCTAGTTACTCATACGGCATTTCCCTGATTGGAAAAATGGTCACACTTTTCTTCATGTTTTATCTGTGAAATTTTTCCTTCAAGATTTTGGATCTGCAGCAGAAATTAGAACATGCTCATAAAGTCTGTCTCACAGACACTTGTATTTTGGGAAAGAAGCAACTAGAGGAAAGGATAAAAGAAGCACTAGAAAATGAAGCTAAAACAAAGCAACAATATCAGGAAGAACAACAGAAGAGGTAAGAGCAACAAAGATGTCAGTTTCCCATGGGCCAACCTGATTGAGCTTAGCAGCAATGTCAGTTTACCGCTGTCATTTCCACTGTGTTCCCACTGACCATGAACTCTATCACACAACTTCTTATCTATAGCACTCGTTACACTGTATTCTAATTGTTTTTCCTGTTTGCCTTTCACAATTGAGTGTCAGATTCTTACGAGCAGGGGTTATTTCTTGTTGCTCTGAAACACACAGGATGCACAAGTAAATTTTCTTGAATGACTAGATTCCTATGAAATATGATACTCTGGGCTTTGCTTTTCCAACTCTAACATGATTGGCATAAACTGCAAACTAAATGAAATTAATTTTTGTATTTATCAGCTGATTTCCTTCAGAGAACTTCCAAGCACTTTACAGACCTCTTAATCATCAATAATCTGTCTCCAGGTAGCAGCTTTCTTTTTTTTTTCTAAATTTATTACGATTACTATTAGAATTCTTACTTAAATGATCTTCCTAGATGCCCTAAACTTCAGTAAGTGATGCTTATTTCTCTGACACTCACAGTGAATCACATATATTTTAAGAAGAATACAGTTTTAGCCACTGAAAAGACATGTAGACATTCACATATATTATGAAGCTCAGAAATTTATTTTCAGCTTTAGCTAAAAGCTCTAACATTGGGCTTGGCACTCAAAAAGTACTCAGTAAATACTTAGTGAGTGAATAATGTGTGAGTAAGCAAATGAATGAATGTGTGAATGAATAATGAGTTCACTCAGGGAGGTACAGTAGAAAAACACTTGTCTCACTGCTACAGCCAGCAGGATGGCCGGCCACCCTCCTGATGTAATACAGCTCGATCCTGAGTAAACGGTAGTAAGTATACCTTTTAAGCACTGCCCACAATAAAGCAAGAGAAAGCGCTAAGAGCAAACACACAATAAGCTACAACAAAAATGATGAACAGGGCGAACAAGCTTCTAAGTCAGAGGGCAAATAATAATATCAGCCCTGGGTTTGAGAGAAGTTGCTGAGGAAGTTTGCCCCGAGGCGGGAGAGGTGAACTAGAGATTCTAATATTAAGCTGGCAACCTTGAGGAGCTGGAGTATTCCCAAACAGGCAGCCCCCTGGCTTCCCCAAATTACCTTTGGAGGAAAACAACCCCAATTTAGATATTAAAGATTCCCATGTATTAAGTTTAATCAAATGTAAGCTTACGATGAAAAAATCGCCAAATAACACAAGGAAACTGGCTACCATAAATGATAGTCGGTAGAAACAACAAACACCAGATTTATAACCCCCAAGAACTCCAGCAGCTGGGATTATGAATAGTAGATTATAAAACAACTATATGAGGTTTTTAAAGAAAAAATATGAAGGAACCCTCATACACTGTTGGTGGGAATGTAAATTGGTACCACCACTGTGGAAGACAATATGGAGGTTCCTCAAACAATTAAAAATATAACTATCATATGATCCAATAATTGCACTACTGGGTATTTACCCAAAGAAAGTGAAAAAATCATTAATTTGAAAAGATACACATATTCCTATGTTTATTGCAGTATTATTTATAATAGTCAATATATGGAAGCAACCTATATACCCATTAATGGATAATGATGTGATGTGTGTGTGTGTGTGTGTGTGTGTGTGTGTGTGTACCATACATAATGGAATATTATGCAGCCATAAAAAAGGATGAGATCATACCATCTGCAACAAATTGGATGGACTTGGAATGTATTATGCCAAGTGAAATAAGTCAGACTGATAAAGAGAAATACCATTTGATTTCACTCACATGTGTAATCAAAAAACAAAACCAAATAGGGGTGTCTTGGTGGCTCAATCAGTTAAACGTCCGACTTCAGCTCAGGTCATGATCTCATGGCTCATAGGTTCAAGCCCCGCATCGGGCTCTGTGCTGACAGCTCAGAGCCTGGAGCCTGCTTCAGATTCTGTGTCACCTTCTCTTTCTGTCCCTCCCCTGCTCATGCTCTCTCTCTCTCTCAAAAATAAACATTAAAAAAAATTTTTTTAAAGAAGAATGTGTATTTAGAAAAAAAAACAAAAAGGAAAATTGGACCTGTAAATACAGAGAACAAATTGAGGGTTGCCAGAGGGAAGGAAGGTAGGGAGATGGGCCAAATGGGTGAAGGGGAGTGGGAGACACAGGCTTCCAGTTATGGAATGAATAAACCCCAGCATGAGAAATATAGTCCATGGCGTTGTGATTGCATTGTATGATGATAGATTGTAGCTACACTTGCAGTGAGAACAGTGTAATGTATAAACTTGAATCACTATGTTGTACACCTGAAACTCATGTAATAGTGTGTCAACTATAAGATAACTCAATTTATTTATTTATATTTTTTAATTTTGTTTTTATTTATTTCTGAGAGAGAGAGACAGCGTGAGTGGGGGAGGGTCAGAGAGAGAGGGAGATACAGTATCTGAAACAGTCTCCAGGCTCTGAGCTGGCAGTCAGCACAGAGCCCGACACGGTGCTTGAACCCACAAACTGTGAGATCGTGACCTGAGCCGAAGTCGGATGCTTAACCGACTGAGCCACCCAGGTGCCCCTAAGATAACTCAACTTAAAAATAACACAAATAAAAACATATTTTTAAAAGTAACAAAAGATGTAATCCAACAACTGAACAAGGAAAAAGGCTACTTAACTTTCCTGTAATTTGGTTTCTTATCTCTAAAGTGGGAACAGTAATACCAGCTTTATACATCTTCTGTGAAGACTGACTGAGACAAAATATGTAGAAGTGATATTTAAGCTAGCTATAAGAAAATGAAATATGTAGAGAAATTCTTTTCTACGAAAAGAACCATGTAGTATACATTGTTTCATAACCTGGAGGAAAGGAACTCCAATTTAAATATTTAGATTATAACCTACATTTTTCACTGTTCAGTTTATCTTCTATTAAATCTTCCAGAACATTATTTTCATAATGTATCATAATGAATTTAATCCCTTATTGCTGGATGTTTACATTTTTTCCAGTTTCTTACCATAATAAACAATGATATAATATCTATCCTTGTAGTCAAATTTTTGCACACATCCTTAACCACCTCCTTGGAATAAATTCTAGCAAGTACAATTGTAATTGTAACTACTCATTATGAAATTCAATTACTAAAGAGCTGTATAAAATAAACAGCATAAATCCTTCAGAATTCTGTCCTTTGGCAATAACCACTTCAAGTGATTGGTACATATTTCTCAGATTTTTTCTATGCATATGCATATATTTTTTATTGTTCTTATTTTGTTAACAGAAGTTGAGCCATTTAAAATATTGCTTTGGAATTTGCCTTTTTCACCTTACAATATAACATGGGCATCTTATTAGCCACTTAAGAGCTACACAATCCTGGGCAAGTTTCTTATCTTTTCAGTGCCTGTCCATACCAACTTCATAAGATCATTGTGCGGATTGGATGAGTTATAAGCGGTTGGTTGGCTTATATTATTAGTATATGGCACAGAGTAAGCACTTATATCAGTCATAGTTCAATCAGAATAGAACTAGTAGAAGCAATAGTCTTTTGTTTGTTTGTTTTGTTTTGAGAGAGAGAGAGACAGAACACAAGCTGGGAAGAGGGACAAAGGGAGAAAGAGAGGATCTCATACAGGCTCTATACTCAGTGCAGAACCCTATGTGGGGCTTGATCCCACAACCCTGGGATCATGACCTGAGCAGAAATCAAGAGTCAGAAGCTCAACCAACTGAACCACCCAGGCACCCCAGGGGTTTGTCTCATGCAATTGTGAGCAGGGCTACACAGTCTGTGAGGCTGTCATCGTTCATCTTCTGAGCTTGAAGTGCACTCAGGAAGTGAAGATGGATATTAAGTGAGGGAGAGCAACGACAAGCTAACCCCATGAGCCCAGGGTGAACCCATGAGGATGGACTGGAACCCATGGCAGTTCTCCCTCCCTCCAAACTGGATAAAGTAGGCATCCTGCAGGACAAGATGGGCCCCCTCATCAAGGACCTAAATGGACACCTGACCCAGGAGCCGGAGAAGGTGAAGGAGGATCCAAGGGAAGGTGGAGCAGTCAGTCACAGGCCTGGCTGTTGCCTCCTGCAGAGGTGAGCAGCAGATACCTAGCAATGGAGATGAGTTACAAAAGCACTTGCTCCGAATTTCCAAGTGTAAAAACCAAACTGCTTCACTTCTGCCCTCCATACCCTGCACAAGTAAAGTGTGTGTCTTGTAGCCCACTTTAACCAGGAACATACACAGAGGTATGACACATTACCAGCCTCTACCAAAAAGGTGCTGTTAGTATTCTTGCAATATTTCATGTTATTTTTGTTACTATTGTCATCATCATCATCTTCAGTAAAGTGACAGATGTTCATTTTGGCTGGAACAAAATGTCTGGGGATGAGGGAAGCAGCAAGAAAAGGAGGCTAGAAAGATGAGCTTGACTTGGGTCCTGCTGAACCTAACAGGCCACATCAAGGATCTTGGACATGTTCATGGAAGACCCTGGTCTACAGCTTTTCTTTCTTGTAAGGTCTAGATCTGGTTTTGGTATTAGGGTGATGCTGGTGTCATAGAATTGGTTAGTAACTGTCCCCTCTTCTTCACTTTTTCTGGAAGAGATTGTAAAGAATCGATATCATTCCTTCTCTCCCTCTTCCTCCTCCTCCTCCTTTTTAAAATGTTTACTTATTTTTTTTTTTGAGAGAGAAAGTACAAGTGTGAGCATGGCAGGAGCAGAGAGAAGGAGAGAGAGAGAATCTCAAGCAGGCTCCACACAGTCAGAGCCGAGCCTGACGTGAGGCTCGATGTCACCAACTGTAAGAGCATCACCTGTGCCAAAATCAAGAGTCAGGAGCTTAACCGATGGAGGCACCCAGGTGCCCCAATATCATTTCTTCTTTAAATGTTTGACTGAACTCACCAGTGAAACCACCTGGGCTTACTGCTCTGTTTTTGGAAAATTATTAAATATTGATTTAATTTCTTTAATAAATATAGGCCTATTCAGAATATCTATTTTTCCTTGTGTAAGAGTTGGTAGATTGTGTCTTTCAATTAGTCAGTTCATCTCATCTAAGTTATCAGATGTGTAGGCATAGAATTGTTCAAAATATTCCTTTATTGTCCTTTTAATGTTCATAGGATTAGCAGTGATGGTCCCTCTTTCATTTCTGACATTAGTGAATTGTGCCTTCTTTGTTTCTTTGTTAGCAGGGCTAGTGATTTATCAACTTCATTCATCTTTTCAAAGAATCAGTTTCATTATATTTCTCTATTGTTCTCCTATGTTCAGTTTCACTAATTTCTGCTCTGATTTTTGTTTTGTCTTTTCTTCTGCTTTATTCAGGATTATATTGATCTTCTTTCTCTAGTTTCCTGGGATGGAAGCTTAAGTTATTGATTTTTGGTCTTTCTTTTCTAATATTTGCATTTAATGGTGTAAATTTCCCTCTAAGCACAGCTTTTGTTTCCTCTCACAAATTTTGTAGGATGCATTTTCATGTAAAATACATTAATTCATAATATTTTAAAACTCTCAAGGTTTCTTTGACATGTATTATTTAGAAGTATGTTATTTAATCTCCAAATATTTGAGGATTTTCCAGCTACCTTTCTGTTATTGATTTTTTTAATGTTTATTTATTTTTGAGAGAGAGACAGAGACAGAGCACGAGGTGGGTAGGGACAGAGAGAGAGGGAGGCACAGAATCCTAAGCAAGCTCCAGGCTCTGAGCTGTCAGCCCAGAGCCCAATGGGGAGCTCTAACTCACAAACCATGAGATCATGACCTGAGCTGAAGTCAGACGCTTAACAGACTGAGCCACCCAGGCACCCCTCTGTTATTAATTTTTAGTCCCATGATGTTACTTTAAACAGTTGTGTAGCATTCTGTAACATAGGTATAGTATCATTTATGTGAAATGCTTTTTAGACATTTTGCTGTTACAAATAATGATGTAACCAATGTCCTTGTACATAGACTTGATGGTAAGTATTATATTAAGGGAGCTTAGGATGCTGTGATAGTGCCTGGCAGAGACACCTCATCTAGTCTGGGGAACTCAAGAAAGCCTCCCTCAAAGAAAGCTACTTAAGCTGAGTGCGAGGTATTTGGGAGGGATGGCTAATAGAGAATATTAGGGAAAGGAAGACCTGGAAGAGGAAGGTAAGGAAATGGAGTTGCAAGAAAGGAATAAGTGTAGGTGATGACTTATTTCAGGAAGTGAAAAAAGTTCATATTGCCTGGAACAAAATGTTTGGGGGTAGAGGGAGCAGCAGGAAAGTGAGGCTAGAAAGGTAAGCTACCTCACAGGCCATATTGGAGAGTTTGGACTACATGACATGACTAGATTGTGATTTAGAAGGAGCACTCTGATTACTATATAAGGGATGGATTGAAAGCGAGATTAAGGCTATTGGGGAGAGAGAGTTTTATCAATCTACTGATTTCTTAATTTCTCTCTCTTTCTTTCTTTCTTTCTTTTTGGCTGAGTACAGTATATGTTATTGATGGTACATGACATGGTAGGGTTCCCCAAGTCCCTCCCCTTCTTCAGGAGATCTAGGATAGAAACTGTGGAGGTCAAGAGATTGTCAGTGTATTAGGGGATACATTGGGGCAATGACTCCCCAACAACTGAGGGCCTCTCTCTTCCTCTTGCTCTCACTGGGACTGGTAGTCCAGGAGGCTCTTACTCCTTGGAGGCATGTGGACCCTAAAGTCCACCACCCAGTTGCTGTAGCCAAATTCATTGTCATACCAGGAAATGAGCTTGACAAATTCATCACTGAGAGCAGTGCCAGCTCCAACATCGAAGATGGAACAATGGGTATCACTGTTAAAGTCACAGGAGACAACCTGGACCTCAGTGTAGCCCAGAATGCTCTTGAGGGGACCCTCTAATACCTGTTTCACCACCTTCTTGATATTGTCATATTTGGCAGCTTTCTCCAGGTGGCAGATCAGATCTACAACTGATGCATTATAGGTGAGGACACAGAAGGCCATGCCAGTGAGCTTCCATTCAGCTGGGATGACATTGCCTACAGCCTTGGTGGCACCAATAGAAGTAGGGATGATGTTCTGGGCAGTCCATGGCCATCACGCCACAGCTTCCTGGAGGGGCTGTCCATGGTCTTCCAAATGGCAGTGGTGGCATGGACTGTGGTCGTGAGACCTCCATGATGCCCAAAGTTGTCATGGATGACCTTGGCCAGAGAGGCCAAGCAATTGGTGCAGGAGGCATTGGTGACAATCTTGAGGGAATTGTTGTATTTCCATGGTTCATGCCCATCACAAACATGGGAGCATCAGTAGAAGGGGCAGAGATGATGACCCTCTTGTCCCCACCCTTGATGTGAGCCCCAGCCTTCTCCATGATGTTGAAAACCCCAGTGGACTCCACAACATACTCAGCACCAGCATCACCCCATTTGATGTTGGTGGGATCTCACTCCTAGAAGATGGAGATGAAGGATGCCTGGGTGGCTCAGTCAGCTAAGCATCCAATTTCAGCTCAGGTCATGATCTCACCATTTGTGGGTTTGAGCCCCACATCAGGCTCTGTGCCGGCAACTCAGAGCCTGGAACCCGCTTTGCATTCTGTGTCTCCCTCTTTCTCTGCCCCTCCCCCATTCATGTTCTGTCTCTCTCTCAAAAATAAAATAAATATTTTAAAAAATTGAAAGAAAGAAAAGAAGATGGTAATGGGCTTTCCACTGATGACAAGTTTCCCATTCTCAGCCTTGATTGTGCTGTGAAATTTGCTATGGGTGGAATCATAGTGGAACATGTAGACAATGGTCAATGAAGGGGCATTGATGGAGACAGTATCTACTTTGCCAGAGTTAAAAGCAGCCCTGGTGACCAGGGGCACAATAGGGCCAAATTCATTTACTCCAACCTTCACCATTGTGTCTTGGGGATGCAGCTGGCACTGCACTAGAAGATGTGGCTGTCCCGAATGGGGAGGAGCAGAGAGTCTTCTTAATTTCATTCATTGGCATAGCTGGCTTATTTGTTAGTCTTTGTTCAAGCTATATGTAATATAGGAATTAGTTTCCAACTCCTAAATTCTATTGCAGATAACTCAAGTTTCTTTAGTTCTAACTCAAGTTTCTTTAGTTCTAGCAGTTTAAAATTCCTGTTTGAGAGCCTAAGTGTCCATCAGCAGATGAATGGATCAAGAAGATGTGGTTTATCTATACAATGGAATACTACATGGCAATGAGAAAGGATGAAATCTGGCCATGTGGAGCAACATGGATGGACCTTGAGGGTGTTATGCTGAGCGAAATAAGTCAGGCAGAGTAGGACAGACACCATATGTTTGCACGTATAGGAGGATTAGGAGGAATTTAACGGAGGACCGTGGGGGAAAAGAAGGGGAAAAATAGTTGGGGAGAGGGAGGAAGGCAAACCATGAGAGATTCTTGAATGCTGAGAACAAACTGAGGGCTGATGGGGGTGGGGGAAGTGGAAAGGGGGTGATGGGCATGAAGGAGGGCACTAGTGGGGATGAGCACTGGGTATTGTATGGAAACCAACTTGACAATAAACTATTTGTAAAAAAAATAAAATAAAATTCCCCTTTGAGCCCCAAAACTTTTCTCTTAGTCAGGTCCCTTGATCAGAAATTTAGAATGGAACCAAAAAAAGAAGCAAACAATAATAGCTGAGAATTGTTCAGGTGTATAAAGAATGCAATGAAACAGAGGGGAGGGGGGTGGTACTGGTGCAGGGGTGGATGTGAATGGTAGAAGTCAAACCTGGAGGGCCTGTAAGTTTGCACTTAATATCTGGAACCTTGACGGGAGCTGGAGGTGCTGGAGGTTGAGAGAGAGGAGTCCCATGTCTCAAGTATCAATTTTGCCAGTAATCCACCATTTTTTCAGAAAACTAAAGTTAAAGAAAGCGAGCCTGTTTGTCCAGTCTCAGTACTTTAATAACCTGGCATGTAAGTGCTACCTCATCATGCTTATCATATTCTTCTGGATAATCTCCTAAATCCAAAAAGCCTTGTCGGAAATCCTCAGAAACTCTTCCACAACTGTAGTCTGATGAGATTCCCCCTGAAGGAGTTAAATACTTTTGGCCCTTTTGGAAAAGGGTGAATTTCCTCATCAAACCCAGGCTCACTGATGGTTCAGCTCCTGCAGTATTAACATGTGTGCGTTAGTATCAATAGTGTTTGTAACTTACAACCCTATATTGAGCCAAGAAGATCAAGGGACTCAGCTCGTAAAGCAGTGAAGATGAGTAGAAATAATAGAAGATTCAGGATTAGAGCCCCACCTCCATCTTGTCCTAGCAAGTTAATTAAAACTCTCTGTGCCACAAATTCACAAGGGAAGGTATTTCTTTTTCAGAGGGTTGTTTTGCTGAATGAGAGAGAGAATTGAGAAAAGCTGCTGTCACAAAGGAGGTCCCCGGTGTCGGTCCCTTTATTTTATGGACACACACCCCACCTCATTGAGCCAATAAAATCCCTTGTGATGGTATAACAATTTTAGGTCAAAGAACTGCATAAATTCGGCGTGATTTAATGTACATTAATTGCCCTCAGGAAACTCCTAGATCAGAATGTAAATGAGCTACAAAACCAAGTGAGAATCTTACAAGATAAAGGGCATCAACTGGAAATAACCAGTTCTCAGCAACAATTTAAAATTCAGCAGCAGGAGGCCCAACTTAAATATATGGAAAAGAAGAAAAGAAAATTGGACGAGGTAAGCAGTGAATAGACACACTTTCTCAGCTCTCCTGTTCCCATAGACCTGAGTGATAGCTAATCATAGCTAATAATGAGGGCCTAGCATTTTACCCCTTAGGTTTATCAGGCAAGCAGAACTACTCTAGACATTTCAAGCAAGAATGGTTTTAACACAAGGAATCACATGCTTACAAACTGTCGGAAGGGGGATGTAAGGGTGAGTAGAGGGTCAGAAAGAACTGCTGCTGGCGTTTAATAACTCCAGTTGAGAAGTCCCAAGAAGGGGCGCCTGGGTGGCTCAGTCGGTTGAGCGGTTAAGCGGTTGAGCGTCCAACTCTGGCTCAGGACACAATCTCACAGTTTGGGAGTTTGAGCTCCCTCGGGGCTCGCTGCTGTCAGTGCAGAGCCTGCTTCGGATCCTCTGTCCCCTCTCTCTGCCCCTCCCCTGCTCATGCTTTCTCTCTCTCTCAAAAATACATAAAGCATTTTAAAAAAGAGAGAGAGAGAGAAAGGCATCCCAGGGAAACCAACTGCTGCAGCACCCCAGGGGAGATTCGTAGAAACAGTCCCTGAAGCCCCTGGAAAGGACCCAGCTGCTGGCAGCCCCTTCAGCCACCTGCTAGTGCTGGAGGAGAACCATGGGGCTCCCTCCGCCTGTGCTTTCCAAACTGTGTGCAAGTGCTTCTCAGTCCCAGAAATGAAGCTGGAACTCTGCTATCCAGAAGGTCTAGGAGATGTAGTTTTCAGACTTCCACAACCTTACAGCACAGAATACTCTCATTTAAAAAAAAAATTTTTTTTTCAGCGTCTCAAGAGCAACCAAGAACTGTCGATAAAGCTGTCCAGTTTGCAGCAAGAGAAGGAAGCACTATGTGAAGAATATAGGAAATTTTTGAAGCAGCTGGATGACCATGTGAGGTACACAAAAAAAGTCTGGAAAGGAATTTCATGCTTTTCCCCAAGTACACCATTTTCATTTGCCTTTGTGCTTTTATTCCCCCTCACATACTTTGCTCAGTCTGGACCACCCTCTCCCCATTTCAACTCTTCATTTCAAATCCTAATTCTCAGACTAGGAGTCACCTTCTCCAAGAAGCCTGCCTGCCTTCCTTTTATTTATTTTTGAGAGAAGGGGCATGAGCAGGGGAGGGGCAGAGAGGGAGGGAAACACAGAACCAGTGGCAGGCTCCAGGCTCCTAGCTGTCAGCACAGAGCCTGATGCGGGGCTCAAACTCACGAACCCTGAGATCACTACTTGAGCTGAAGTCAGACGCTTAACTGACTGAGCCCCCCAGGGCACATCTCCAAGAAGCCTTTCTTGACCCCACCAGCCTGGGCTGGGTGAAGTGCTCATTTTTGTATCCTCCTAGCCCTTTGAACATGTGTCTTTGTACTTATTTCATAGTTTGCCATTTTGTCTTGAAATAGTGTGAGTCACTCACCACCTGTCTTCCTCACCAAACTGTAGTCTTTTCAAAGGCATGGGCCATAGTCTTCATCTTTTTATCCATAGTTTGGATTATATATAGTATATGCTCAATAAAAAAATGTGTTTCTGAACTTCCTGCTTTTTCTTCCATTCCCTGCTCATCATGCCACCAGCTTCCTCCCACTCTCCTCCTTTCTGGAAAGTAGCAGAGTTCAGAGTATGGACTCTGGAGCCATATTGTCTGGGAACAAATCCTGGTTCTTCTAGAAACTATCTGTGCGACCTTGGGTGAGTTATATAACCTCTCTGTGACTGAGGTCAAGTCCCTCATCTTTAAAATGGGTAAAATAGGGGCACCTGGGTGGCTTAGTCGGTTAAGCATCTGACTTTTGCTTAGGTCATGATCTCGCGGTTCGTGGGTTCGAGCCCCATGTCGGCTCTGTGCTGACGGCCAGCTCGGAGCCTGGAGCCTGTTTCAGCCTGTGACTCCCTCTCTCTCTGACCCTCCCCTGCTCACGCTGTCTCTCTCTCTCTCTCTCCTAGAAATAAATAAAGCATTAAAAAATTTTATAAAAAAAAAGGATAAAATGGGTAAAATAACAGCACTTAACTCTAAGTTGTTTTGAGAATTAAATAAATCACTATATGTGAAACACTTACTTAGAACAATGTCTAGCACACAGCTATTATCATATCTATTTATTGTTGGTTATTTTTCCATGACCCACCTTTCTCCCAGCTCTGCAATCTTCTGCTCTATTCCTTCTATTAGGCTGAAATGTCTTATTCTCTTGTGTTCTTACTCACCTATGTAATTATCACATTGATGATAATTTAAAAAACACCGTTAACTGCTATAGCACAAAGGGTTTTTTTCAGAGTCATTGGTATTCCTTACCTTGCTTTGATCATCATAATACTGAAAAATGTACAAACCATGGTCAGGGGAGTATGTGTGCTCCTGTTCATGCTGCTTACAAATCTAAGTTAGAAGTCAGTCATCTAATAACCTCTTTAGGGGCGCCCGGGTGGCTCAGTCATTTCAGTGACCGACTCTTGATCTCAGCTCAGGTCATAGGTCTCACAGTTTGTGAGCCCTGTATTGGGCTCTGCACTCTCAGTGCAGATTCCCTCTCTCCTTTCTCTCTCTCTGCCCCTCCCCTGTTCATGCACACGCACACGCTCTCTTTCTCTTAAAATAAATAAACTTAGAAAAAAATTTTTTGAGGAACCTATATAGTGCTCTTTCCACATCTTGCCGTGGTATTAGAGGGAGTTGAAAGAATGAAGTGCTAGGTCTAGAGCATATAAAATGCCACAATTCCTGCCAAGTGAGTTGATCCTGTATCTAATATGTATATAAATTGCTTACCCAGAATCCTTTCTGTGTTTACTCCTAGTGTCTGTCAATTAAACATAGTTTTATGATTTTACTATCATAGCTTGGATAAAATTTTATATTCTCTTCCTTTTTTTTTTTTTTTTTTATTTTTTTTTTACAAATAGTTTATTGTCAAATTAGTTTCCACATAACACGGTGGTGACCCTTTTATAGAGTCTGAGGGAGATTAAGTCAAGAGGAAGTTTCCAAAGAGACTTTCACATGCTAAAGACTTACTGGAAGCCTAGCTATTGTCAAGCTAAGGTTGTTTTTCACTCTAGCAAAGCATTAACAGTAAGACAGTAGGGAGTTCCTGGACTTTAGGCCATTGATGGGATTGTCTTTTTTTTTTTTTAATGTTTTATTTATTTCTGAGAGAGAGACAGCATGAGAAGGGGAGGGTCAGAGAGAGAGAGAGAGAGACACAGAACCTGAAACAGGCTCTGAGCTAGCTGTCAGCACAGAGCCCGACGCAGGGCCCGAACCCACAAACCGTGAGATCATGGCCTGAGCCGAAGTCGGACGCCTAACCGACTGAGCCACTCAGGCGCCCCTGGGATTGCCTTTTTCTTGTAAGCTGATAAAGACTCTTAATTGTTTTTTGTCCTTTCCTGCTTTGGGGTAGCTGGGAGTGTCCAAGGAATATCATACATGTCCCACCTGTGGGGGTGGGGGAGTTGCTGTTAGCCTGTACTTTGCCCTCAGCTTGCCCGCTACCCCCTGAAAAATTTTGACCCTTAAATCTTTAAGATTGTTGAAGGTGGAAGGTCTCATCTTCTGTAGCTTCTTCCTGCTAAGTAGGGGTGTAGAGATGTCCCTACCTATATGGGTCATTATTGTTCAGTCGGGGAAGATACCGGGGAGTTACAAAAAGGAGAGGCAGCTGAATCCAAGGTAGAAGGTGGACAACAAGTATGAACCTTCTTGAGTGGAAAGGATCATCTGTTGGCTTTATGTTATACCCAGATCGCAGTATCCTCACCGACCAGAGACCACCAGGGAGACCGAGTCACACATGCAAAGGCAAAGGGCTTTATTACGGGCTTAAGCTCAGGCTCACAGACTTCACCAGCGCATGGGTCCATGCTGAGAACCTCGAACAAGGGCAGAGTAGGATTTTTATGGGATTTGAGACGGGGGAGTTACAGAAGTTGTGACATGGGAACAGTGATCCAATCATAATTATTCAACACCATTGACAGTGGGTTTGACCATACACATTGTCTAGAGTATTCGTTACTTTTGGCGGGATCCAATTACAACATTTAGAGTACCTTTAAATTCAACCAATCACAGAACAAGCCTAGGGTCTTGTTTGGCGACTAACAGGTTAACTTTAACATTAGGTAACAGGGTCCTATCTATAGTTTCTATCTCCAGGCCTCTCCCTTAATAATGTGGAGGGTGGTCGCTGGCCTTTCTGGATTGGGTGTTGAAAGGGTGGTTACTCCTGCCTTGGGCAGTGTGTAACTACCTGATAGTTTCGGGAAAGCCAAAACTCAGGCCTTCTAGTTTAGAGGGGAAACTTAAAGCCTGTCATGGAGTCAGTTTGGTTTAGACGTTTAGACTTGTGGCCTTACAGTTATTGCAGTGATGGAGTCTTGGCACCAGGCAGAGACATGGGAGAAAACAGCAAAACATGATTAGAATAACTAGAAAGATTAGCCTAAATAAAAGTCCTCTGGTAGTTGACAAAAATCTTCTGGTCCAGAAGTTTACCCAATCATTAAAAGCTTGTTTAAAACACCAGGTCGAGGGGCCCCTGGGTAGTTCAGTCGGTTAAGCAGCCAACTTCGGCTCAGGTCATGATCTCCCCGGTCCATGGGTTTGAGCCCCGCGTCGGGCTCTGTGCTGACAGCTCAGAGCCTGGAGCCTGTTTCAGATTCTGTGTCTCCCTCTCTCTGTGTCCCTCCCCAGCTCGTGCTCTCTCTCTGTCTCAAAAATAAACAAACATCAAAAAACATTAAAAAATTAAAAATAAAATAAAGCACCAGTTTGAGTATTCATGTCTGTTAGAAATCTAGAAATATTTTTGCAGTAATCTGGAATGTATACAGAGCATTTTGTTTTATGAGAGTACAAGTTTCACCTTGTGCAGCAGTTAAAACATCTAATGCCATTCTATTTTGTAGAACTGTTCTATGCCTAATGTTATTGAGAGTCATTGAAGGCTTTGTGTGTATAACAGATGGTGTTTAACCATCATATAGACGCTGTTTTGTTTAGACTTTCAATTTACCAGGTTTCTGGGTTTCTAATAAAGGTCAGATCAGGTTTAGGGAGGATATGGTTTGCATATTCACTTAAGAGATTTATGAATTAAGCTGGCCTCAAGTGAATAATTTAATAAAGCACTATAGTCTATATCTATTGATAGGTCTACAGGGAGAGAAGTCTTTGCATAGAATTTGGGGGGGAATCCATCCCATTTTCCAGTTGTTTAGATAATCATATGCCCATAGGGTTTTGTTATTATCACCACAGAATAACAAGCAAGAAGATGGTCCATAACTGTGGTATTGTGACAATTTTTCTGAAGTTTACCTCAAGTCGTCTAGTTTAGACAATCCTTATGAAACTTGCATAGTTTTTCTCTCGAAAATCCCTCATTTCCAGAGATAGCCAAATGAAGACCAATTCGTTTGTAGAACAAGTCCAGGTTTAACAAACTTGGCCTGATTATTTACAGCAGGAACAACTATTGATCATATAGATCTTTTAAATTTTACTCTGCTGGAACTTTTTATAAGGAATTTCCGGATTGAACTTTTTAGTAGCCTCTCTAGGCCAGAAGCCAAGCCAAGTTCTTAGCCATGCCTTGCAGTACCTGCAGATTTGGGCGAATTCTTCTTCACAAGGTGCCCAAGATATCCTGAGGTTCCTGCACCTGCCAGCAAGTGACATTCTTTACTCACCTGGGGAGGCTTCTGGGAACTCTGTAAGCAAGATATCAGGCCAACATTTCCAAGGGGCTTTTTGGCTCCATGTTGCATAAAGTCAACCTTAGTTCCTTAGAACTAAGTATGGTCATATCTGACTCTATGCATGTATCTCAAATATGATATTTCTGGTCAAAGCCTTGGTAGAATTACCAATATTTCCAATGGTGTCCTGTTCCATGGAGAACAGTTTCTTACTGTATTTATGTAGCAGTGAGACACACACAGAGAATCAGGACACCGAGGCTTTTCTTTCCAGGTGTTATACCCAGATTGCAGTATCCTCAATGACCAGAGACCACTGGGGAGACCGAGTCACGCATGCAAAGGCAAAGGGCTTTACTAAGGGCTCGAGTTCAGGCTCACAGACTTTACCAGCACAGTGGATCACAGTGTGAGCCCCGAACAAAGGCAGAGTAGGGTTTTTATGGGGTTTGTGACGGGGGAGTTACAGAAGTTGTTGACATAGGAACAGTGATCCAGTCATAATTATACAACATTATTGACAGTGGGTTCAACCATACATATTGTCTAGAGTATTTGTTACTTTTGGCGAGACCCAATTACAACACCTAGAGTACTTTTAAATTCAACCAATTACAGAGCGAGCCTAGGGTCTTGTTCGGCACCTAACGGGTTAACTTTAACATTAGGTAACAGAGTTTTATCTATAGTTGCTGGCCTTTCTTGATTGGGTGTTGCCAAGGTAGTGTGGTGGAGTGATGTGGTGGGCAGTTTCTTTGGCCTTGGGCAGTGTGTAGCTGCCTGATAGTTCCAGGGAAACTGAAACTTAGGCCTTCTAGTTTAGAGGGGAAACTTAAAGCCTGTTATGGAGTCAGTCTGGTTTAGACTTGTGTGCTTACACAGGAAGCAGCTTTATTTGTGCCAGCATAGGCTCAGCGGGCTAAGACCCAAAAGGCTGAGCCCTGAGCACCAGGCGAGGGGCAGGGAGGTTGTCTTTTTACAATCTTTGCTCCGTTGTCTCCCACATATGGTAATATACAGTCTGAAGGGCAGTCTGTGTCACACTCATGAGGAATGTTGCTTGCGCACGCACGTGCGCATAGCCAGGTTGCCTTCCCTTGTCTTGAGGTTTTCATCACATTCCTTAGGGGGGGCTCTACCACACTTACGCAAGCAAGTGTGATTGCCATGGGAGAAAGAATACTCACTGAGAGCTTTTGAATTGCAGAGGGCTTAGGTAGAGAGAAAAGTTAAATACTTTCGTTTGTACACAAATGGATACTTTATGACATTTCTGTATATCATAGATATCTTGAGAAAGTTTCCTTAATCTGGAAGAGCAAACGTTAGAGAAGCAGCAATACTTCACAACAAGAGTTGCAGAACTATAACCACCTTTTTCAGTTCAGTTAGTCCCATGTTACTTTCTTGTTCGGTTTGAATGCAACTTGTAGTGCTGGAAATTATTACCCATTTTAGTATTAATCTTAAAGATGTCAAATACCTGTATTTGTCCTAAAAGTCCTTTTTTATAAATCTCTTTGAAGATGAAACATGTTTTGTTAGAGCATCAGAATAAATAAGTATAAATGACAAAATCTCAGAAATGGACATTGATAACAATCTGATATGAGAATTCATTATGATGCAATTGACAAGGAAACTGGGCTACTTTTGTGACACATAGCACTTCAATAATCAGAATATCAAGTGATGACCTTACTACCAAAACATATTAAAACTTCAGGAATTGCATTTTTTTTTTTTACAAATAGTTTATTGTCAAATTAGTTTCCACATAACACTCAGTGCTCATCCCCACAAGTGTCCTCCTCCATGCCCCTCCCCCCCTCCCCCCCACATCCATCAGTCCTCAGTTTTTGTCAGCATTCAAGAGTCTCTCATGGTTTGCCTCTCTCCCTTTCCCCCACCATTTCTGCCCTTCTTCTCCCCCTTGTTCCTCCGTCAAGTTCCTCCTAATCCTCCTATACGTGCAAACATATGATATTTGTCCTTCTCTGCCTGACTTATTTCGCTCAGCATAACACCCTCAAGGTCCATCCATGTTGCTACACATGGCCAGATTTCATTGTTTCTCATTGCCATGTAGTATTCCATGGTATAGATAAACCACATCTTCTTGATCCATTCATCTGTTGATGGACACTTAGGCTCTTTCCATGTTTTAGCTATTGTGGAGAGTGCTGCTATGAACATTGGGGTACATGTGCTCCTATGCCTCAGCATTTCTGTATCCCTTGGGTAAATTCCTAGCAGTGCTATTGCTGGGTCATAGGGGAGTTCTATTGTTAGTTTCCTGAGGAACCTCCACACTGTTTTCCAGAGGGGCTGTACCAGTTTACATTCCCACCAACAGTGTAGGAGGGTGCCCGTTTCTCCACATCCTCGCCAGCATCTAGAGTTCTCTGATTTGCTCATTTTAGCCACTTTGACTGGCGTGAGGTGGTATCTCAGTGTGGTTTTGATTTGTATTTCCCTGATGAGGAGGGATGCTGAGCATCGTCAGGAATTGCATTTATATTGGAGCATTTACCTGTGCAACACAACCTGAAGTTTACCATGAATGACAGTGTTTTGCAAGTAACTTAACATACCAAACAATGCCTAATTGGTCAAAAAGACTTCATTTACAATTTAAATCTTGGGAAGTTTTTTAAAACCTTCGACAGTTACTGAGCACATCTTAAATAGGATTACTGATCATTACAAATCTTATTTATTTATTTAACCAAGGTGGCAATGAGAGATTCCAAAGGCAAACATGTAGGGTTATATAGTTGTTAGCAAAACTTAGCTCCTTTCACACTGAGAAGTTTTAACTTGATGTAATCAAAGACTTGATAAAGAAGAAATCCAAAGCTTCGTTTTCCCTGCAGACCAAAGAGAAAAACTTTGCATATCATTTTTTTTATCAAGAGCAGATCAGCAATCCAAAAAAACCTTGTCTTTGGAACAGAGAGAAAAGCAGAATTTTAACCTTATACTAGTTTACTTTTAAAATCCATTCATTGCAACCTTAGTCCATTCTAACCACACATAAAATTCCTTTCCAAAGATTTCCCTTCACGAACCTTCTACAACTTTCCTTAGCCTTCAAATTTTGTTCCAAGCCATTTCTCTCCAAACAGCCAACCACCTGTAGGACAAAATTACTTTCTTTTACCTTCAACAAAAATTATTTCCATTCCTTATATCCTTCTTACACATTTCCTCCTTTTTTACATACAGAGTTGTTTCCCTTATTTCCATTAGTCTTAACTACATTCAGCAGAATTATAACCCTTAGAAACCTTAGTTTCCAGTGAAAACTGGGTAGTAACCAATTGTGAACTGTTACCAGAATTCTTTAGATGGCAAATTTATGAACCACTTAAGCACTGAGCATGTTTATCAACAGACCCAAATGGCCTTAGTTTTCTGCAATATGAAGTCAAAAGCACAAACCTATGTTTGGTAATTAATGTTTTAGCATTCCATTCTATTTGGAAAAGACCTAGATGTCCAATGAATTCAATCCCATTTATTATGCAATCGAAAATTTAATGTTTCAGGTTACCAAAGACTTTGAAAGCTATCTTAACAATTACTGCTGAAAATTTCGAGACAGACAAGATTAACCATTATTTTAAGTCATCCATTTGCTAACAAATTGCAGAGGTAACATGAGCTTATTTGACCTTCAGCAAACCTAGATAGAATAAAACAGTTTTATAGTTAATGCTGATAAACAGGTTTATTTCAAACCAGTAAACTTAAATGAGTTTAAATACTGAATATGTTCCACCTGCGTCCTCTTAAAAGTCAATTTGTTCCCTGTTACTAGTTTTTACATCAGTGGGGGAGCCTAAGGGGGTGCCCTTTACTCCTCCACTTAGAGGGTGGGAGGAGGAGCCAATGGTGCCTGAGGCACTGAGGATGGTATAGAACCAGCTATGCAAGCCACACCCAAGGTGGTGCAGAAATAGGAGAAGGGGGAGGGGAAGGCTGAAGAGGTGAGGTTCAACCTAGAGGCCTGAAGGCAGATAAAAACCTAGAGGGCAAGGAGAGAGGTCTCCTGGTCCTAAAGCCTGTCCACTGGGACACATGAGCAGATGCCAGGGGTTTTTTTTGTTTTGTTTTGTTTTGTTTTGTTTCCAAAGTAGAAATATGGAGTCCATGTCAGGCAGGAGAAGACAGACATTTGTTTCCCCCGAAACAAATGGAGTTTCAGCAGCTGCTTGGGAATATTCCTTAAAGTCCCCGTCCCTAGGTAGACTAACCACAGTTGGTTCCAATTATAGCCGTTAACCCTGGAAATGAATGAGGGAGAGGCCCTCATATCTCTTAGCAGGAGGAACAGAGAGAGACAAGTGTCCCCTTCATTAGGGATGGCCTGGGTTTCCTCCAGCAACTGAGTTCTATCAGGAGGAGGCCTGTTTAGACATCCAGTATGTCACTCTACTGACTGTTTGCTAACGATACACTTTTGGGCAAATACATTCTGCAAGAGGACTTTTGGTCTGGCTCCTGATTTAGAGCTGTTAAGACCTGGACCTAGGGTACCTCCATCCATTTGCCAGGTTTCCTGCAGAAGAGATCTAACTGCTGGATCCTACTGAGGCCATGCAGTGTCCTTTCCTAAATTTTACAAGGCAAATTGTCTCCAGTGGATTAAAAAAAGGCATCCCAAGGGAGAATCCCTGAGACCCAAAAAGGAGCTCCCATGCTCCTCCTTCCTCAAGAGAGAAAAGTAGAGAAGGTCTGTTACCACAAAGATCCAACCCCCAACCCCCGACTCCAGGTTGGTGTCCCATGCTCAGGATGTGTCAGAGGTTCCTGGTGTCAAAACGATCTGAAGCATCCCTGGAACAAAATTGCTGTGATCACTGACCAGCCAACTAAGCCCCCACTTCCCCATTGCATCCTAGACTACAGATGGGTGCTGACATATGGACTGAGTTTGCCTTGCCAAAAAGACTGAGAAGAAACCGCTGTTTTTAACCCATGGAAAATACCGGAAAAGTTTTACAAGGGAGAATTACCCAATTTTGTAATTTAAATAGTAGTTAGTAGAGGACATTGACAGAAAACAGTAAAGATAGAAATCCATCATGGTCTAAGCGACATTCTAACACATATAGGCTTTATAGCCAACTTCCCTAGGAAAGGGTCCCCAGTTGGGTTTTAGTTCAATGGAGTACTGGTTTTGGCTGGCTCCTGGTGGAGGCCTCCTGGCTACAAGCGGTTAGACCAGCGATGTGGAGGGGAATCACATTAGACCAATGAGAAGGAAACCTCACATGGGAGTCTTAAGATCAGTGGCCATCCTGGTGACTTAGGTGGCTGTCCCATGCCCAAGACAGACAACTTTGTATAAGGACAGGAATAAAGAGAGGGCATCAGGTTCCTGGGTCTTATTACCATTCCTGCCAGGATACTAACTTCCACCCAAAAGGCAGGCTTTCTCCTTCCCATAGAGTAGCCATGGGCTAGAGGATTGCAGCCTGAGCGATCGACACAAAAGTGTTCCAATAAGACTACATTCCTTGAAAACCCCCCAAAATGAGAATAAAGGAAGAAAAGAAAAGGTACTCACCAAGTTTGCACCAAGGCTCAGAGTCCAGATGAAAAGACTCAAAGCCTCCACGTAAGGGCGCCAAAATGATGGGGTTCTTACCATATGTAATCTTTCGTGTCCAACTTCTTTTGTTCAACATATTCTCTGATTTTTAATGCTCGCTTATAGTCATAAATATTTGTCATTTTATCTCAAAAATTGTTGATGGCTTGTGAGGCTGAATATCCTTCCATGTTCTTTTCCCCTTGCCTTCAGGACAGTGGATCCTGACCCTAGCTGCATGTGCCTGGCACCAGCATAGATTTAGTTAGATCAGAATCTGTGGGGATCGGGCTTAGGGATCAATGTCTTATTAAAGCTTCCTCATGTGATTCTGATGGGCCATCCGGTGTTAAAAATCACAGATTTAAGAACGAAAATGGAAGGAATTGTCATGACTCAAAGTCCATTTTTGTTTTCATTCCCCTGATCCCAGTCCTGACCTGGACAACCCCGACTTTTTCCATGCTTTCCCAACCACTCTTCCAGAGGAACAAATTCCTTGCCTTTTTGAAAGAAAAAGAATAGAAAACTCCATCTGGTTTTACTTGGACATAAGCAAAAGGTTGTCCCTAAATTTTAGAACATGAGTATTGTGCTGCCTCATAGATGTAGTAGTTAATAAAACCAAAAATAAACTTAGAAAATACATGTGCTCTTCAGGCAAGTTGGCCAACAGAGCTTCTGACCAAAGCAGAAGGTATGCCAAACAGCCAGCCACCATTAGTGAGGGAAGGCTCCAGGCTCTCACCAGCTGTACTGTGTCAACATACTCTTCAAACCATGCATGACACTACAGGAAGAAGCCTGAGCAGACAACAGGAGCCAGTTAGGTCAACCCTAATCCACTCCCTTGATGGAACCTGATTCAACTGTAAACGATGGGGGCCCTGAAGGCTAGACAGCAGCATAGGGAAATGCCTATGATATAATAAATGAAAGGGGCATAAGATAAAAATTTTAATATAGGTAAGGTTTAAGCAAAAGATGCTTATAAAAAGACTAGAAGGAAATACAACACTAATACTAATCATATTGGGAGTTCGGTTTTCTTCCCAAACTTTCTATAGCTTATCATCTTACTTTAAAAAATAAATTAATTTCTGGGGGACCTGGGTGGCTTCAGTTGCTTGAGCATCTGACTTCGGCTCAGGTCGTAATCTCACAGTTCACAAATTCAGGCCCCACGTCAAGCTCTCTGCCCACAGCTCAGAGCCTGAAGCCTGCTTTGGATTCCGTATCTCCCTCTCTCTCTGCCCCACCCCTGTTGGTACTCTGTCTCTCTCTCTCAAAAATAAATAAAACATTTTTTAAAAATTTAATAAATAATTTCTTTTAAAAAATATTTATTTATTTATTTATTTATTTATTTTATTTATTTATTTTGGGAGAAAGAAAGAGAGAATGTAGGGGAGGGGCAGAAAGAGGGGGAAAGAGAGAATCCCCAGCTCTGCTAACAGCACAGAGCCTAACCCGAGGCTTGAACTTTGAGCTCTGCACTGACTGCATGGATTCCTCTCCCCTTCTCTCTTTGCCCCTCCCCTGCACGTGCTCTCTCTCTCTCTCTTTCAAAAATAAACAAATAAGCTTTAAAAAGAGGACATAATTTACAAGGCTGTAAGACTCTCTTGAAGTAGCTCTTCCATCACAGTTTGACTAGAATTAGCATCTATAGAAGTCTGACTCCTCCCCTCCATCTGGCTCCTAGTTCTTGTATAAAACAAAATATCAAACCCACACATATATGGTCAATTAATTTATGGCAAGGAAGCCAAGACTGTACAGTAGGGAAGGGACAGTTTCTTCAATAAACAGTGTTGTGGAAACCGGATGGCTACATGCAAAAGAATAAAGCTGGACCACTGTCTTATACCACACACAAGATTACTCAAAATGGATTAAAGACTTGAGTGTAAGACCTGAAATGTAAGCCTGCAGTTAACATCATAGTCAATCGTGAAATGCTGAAAGCTTTCCCTGTAAGATCAAGAGATATAAACTTTCAGTTATAAAACAAATAAATCATGAAGATGTAGTGTATAGCATGGTGACCAGAGTTAGTATTGTATTGCATCTTTGAAAGCTGCTAAGAATAAATCTTAAAAGTTCTCATCACAAGAAGAAAAGTTTCTGTATATGTTGATAGATGTTAGACTGTGGTGATCATTTTGCAATATATACAAATATCAAATCATTATGTTATACAGCTAAAACTAATATAATGTCAATTATACCTCAACTTAAAAAATAATGAAATTCAATTTCATTTAAAAAAAATTTTTTTAAAAGGGGCGCCTGGGTGGCTCAGTCAGTTAAGCGTCTGACTTTGGCTCAGGTCATGATCTCATGGTTTGTGGGTTCGAGCCCCCCGTCAGGCTCTGTGTTGACAGCTCAGAGCCTAGAGCCTGCTTCAGATTCTGTGTCTCCCTCTCTCTCTGACCCTCCCATGTACTCTCTCTCTCAGAAATAAGTAAAACATTAAAAATTTAAAAAAATTAAAAACAAATCTTACTGGAGAAATTAGCAGTGTCTGGTTTGCTTGGCTTTGCTGGTATTATAGCATTGGGGTATAGTGGGAGATCACAGGTTTTAGGTCAGATTCTTCTCTGTAGAAGTAATTTCCTTCTGTGTCAGGAGTCCCAAGAGCACCCTTAGGTTTGGCGATTCATTAGGACTCACAGAACTCAGAAAAGCTGTTATACTCCTGGTTATGGTTTATATTACAGTGAAAGAATACAGATTAAAACCAGCAAAGGAGGGGCGCCTGGGTGGCTCAGTCGGTTGACCGTCTGACTTCAGCTCAGGTCATGATCTCATGGTTCTTGTGTTCGAGCCCCACATTGGGCTCTGTGCTGACAGCTAGCTCAGAGCCTGGAGCCTGTTTCAGATTCTGTATCTCCCTGTCTCTCTGACCTTCCCCTGCTCACGCTGTCTCTTCTCTCTCTCAGAAATAAATAAAACATTAAAAAATTTTTTAGTAAAAATAAAATAAAATCAGCAGAGGAGAAAGGCACATAGGACAGAGTCCAGGAGAGACAAGATGCAAGCCCATTGTGCTTTCCCAGTAGAGTAGGTGGGCAGTACATAATTCTCCCAGCAATGCACTCACCATAAATCATATTGGTTTTTTTGAAATGTTTATTTATTCTTGAGAGAGCACAAGCAGGAGAAAGACAGAGAGAGGGAGACAGAGGATCCCAAGCAGGCTCTGTGCTGACAGCATAGAGCCTAATGCAAAGCTCAAACTCACGAACCGCGAGATCATGAAGTAAGCTGAAGTCAGATGCTCAACTGACTGATCCACCCAGGTGTCCCAATAATACTGTTAACCTAAAATACTGGTGTGGTCCAAGGTCACAGGTATACAAAGATGTTACTATCAAGCAGGATATTCCAAGGCCTTAGAGATTGTTTCCCGGGAGCCAGTCAAGGAATGTGAAGAGTTTGGATACCTTAGCTCCACCGAGTAAAGTCTACTTCTGCACAGCCTCCTCTCCTGATTCACAGAGAAGGCAATTGGCTGCACAGATTTGCTTTAAAATCAATGAAGTGTCCTGTGAAAAGCCTGGAGCACAGGTTTTTAGTTAACTAGTAGTTTCCTTCACTTAGGGCTTCTCCCAGTTTAAGTATCAGAGGAAAGATCAGTTAAGATCAGATAGTTGACATGTGCAAACTGCTCAGCACCATAGGGCTGGGTGACTGTGCCCTCGAGCATCTACCGTGACACAGAGTGGATTCCTCTTTCCTTAAACACTTTCTGTTTCTGTTAAAAAGGCATTACCCAAATGTCTAGGCATTCAGGATAGTTTCTGCTTGTTTGGAGTAGTTGTTTGTTTGTTTGTTTGTTTGTTTGTTTTTAAGATATCAGGAAGTCATTGACCACAAATCAAATCAAAAGAAAACAAAACAAAAACCTGACATAGATTTAGACCAAAATTTTCTCTTACATAAGAAGACATCTGGAGGAAGGGGATTGTTGAGGTAGCTTTAGCTGCTCAGTAGTGTCGTGAAGGCCTAGGCTCCTTCCTTCCTTCTGCTCTGCTGTGCTTGGTTGGGCAGCACCTTTGTCTTCAGGCTTGTCACATCATGGTGACAAGGCAGTGACTGTAGGGGCAGGTTGCGCAAGCCCAGCAGGAGGGCACCCAACGCAGAGAGGGCTGGTTTCTCAAGTCCTGAGAAGTGACCAGCAGGCATACCTTTGTCACAGATCCGTCCCCGCAGCCACACACACACATACACACACACACACACACACACACACACACACACACCTGAGGCCCACCCACCTTTCTTGAGATCAAGAGCTCTCTGTGGACACCTAAATGAAATCTGGGTATTGCCAGCAGGAATGAAGAAAAGCTATCGCTGTGTTTAGCCTGCCACAAGTAGTCTTTATAATGAAGTGAAAGTGGTGAGGGATCCCTCCCAAATACGCCCAGGGCTTTCTCTCAAACTTTAGGCTGCATGAGAATACCCAGAAGAGTTAGTAAAACACAAATCCGCTCCCAGAGTTTACAATTCTGCAGTTCTGGGATAGAGCCCAACGCTTTGCAGTTTCGACAAGTTCCCAGGTGATGCTGATACTGGTCACGACACAGTTTGAGGGACACTTCTGTGGGCTTAGAGGAAACCTGGTGTAGGAACGTTAGTTACAGCAGTGGTTTTCGGTGAGCAGTGTGATTTGCCTCCCAGGGCAAGGGGACATTTTGCAATATCTGGAGACATTTTGGGTTGTCACCCTGTAGAAGGTACAATTGGCATCAAGTGGGTAGAGCCCAAGGATTCTACAAAGCACAGGATAGCCCTCCACAACAAAGTCTTATCTGGCACAAAATGTCAATAGGGCAAAGGTCAAGAAACCCTAGAGTGGAGTGATTTTGTGTGACCTAATAAGTTCAGAGTAAAACTTCTTGGGGGCGCCTAGGTGACTCAGTCTGTTAAGTGTCCAACTACGGCTCAGGTCATGATCTCATGGTTTGTGAATTCGATCCTCGCGTCGGGCTCTGTGCTGACAGCTCAGAGCCTGGAGCCTGCTTCGGATTCTGTGTCTCCCTCTCTCTCTGTCCCTCCCCTGCTCACGCTCTATCTCTTTCAAAAATAAATAGACATTAAAAAAATTTTTTTTAAAAACAGCAAAGTAGAACTTCTCAATTTTTCATTGGAAGGAGCACTTTCTGAATAACAATATTCTTACCTGGAAAGCACAGCCATTCTCAAAGAGATTTGCCTAGTGGTGGTATTCAGGTATTAATCTGTTTTCTTGTTTACTCAGATTAGCTGTTATAGTAGTTTGAAATGATAACTTAGATTTTTGTTCTTTAAAAAAACCCAACAGGTTTATTGATATAATTAACATACCATGTAGTTCACCCACTTAAAGTGTACAATTCAATGGCTTTTAATTGTACATCCATCACCACAATCAATCTTAGAACATTTCACACCCACCAAAGAAAGCCCTCTGGCCATTGTCTGCCATCGTCAGTTTCCCTCCCCACCCCTAGCTGTGGGCAACAAGGAATCCTCTATGTCTGCCTGCTCTGGACATTACATACCAATGGAATCATATAATATGTGGTTGTTTGTCCCTGACTTTTTCCACTTAGCATAATGCTTTCAAGGTTCATCCATATTGTCACATGGATCAGGACCTCATTACTTTTTGTGGCAGATTCATGTTCCATTGTATAGATATTCCACATTTTATTTACCGATTCATCAGATGATGGTCTTCGAGTTGTTTCCACCTTTTGGCTATTGTGAATAGTGCTACTATGAATATTCATAGACAAGTTTTTGTGTGGACATATGTTTTCATTTCCCTTGGAGGAATACCTAGGAGTGGAATTGCTGGATCATATGGCTCTATGTTTAACCATTTGAGGAACTGCCAGGCTTTCTCCAAAGAGACTGTACCATTTGCCATTCCACCAGCAGTGTTTGAGAGTTCCAATTTCTCTACATCTTTGCTAGCACCTGTTATTATCTTTTTGATTTTAGCCATCTTAGTGGGGATGAAGTATTATCTCATAGTACCTTTGACTTGCATTTTCCTTAATGGCTAATTAGGGAAATTGAATGTCTTTTCAGGTGCTTATTGGCAGTAAGTTCAATTTATGTCAGAATCCGAGTTAGAGTCTTGAGCAGAAATCTACATAGAACTGGCCTTCAGAAGTCCAGTCTTGGGGCAAGGATCGAGAGAAGACTCAGTTACCAGCGTCTGGAGTGGCTTATATCATTGTCCACGGCTATAGCCAAGAACTAAATGATCAGCTGACCCCATGGAGCAGGATTCAGAATTAGATGTCAGGGATCAGAAGTCAAGGAGCGTGTCCTGAGTTGGGGATGACTAAAGGTGGTGGTATTTAAAAGGTTACCATAGTCCATTCCCACTTGGGTGCAAGAAGTCCTGTGCAGGAGTGAAGCGGGACAAGTGTCCACATCTGGTTGCAGGCCTCTACAGAGCAAGGAGAGAGAGGTGCACACACTGAGGAAGCAACAGAAACGTCCACAGTGCTTGGCTGGGCTTCTGTTTAAATTTCCTTTGGGGGCGCCTGGCTGGCTCAGTCGGTTGAGCTTCCAACTCTTGATTTCAACTCAGGTCATGATCTCATGGTTTGTGGGATCGAGCCCTATGTTGGGCTCCGTGCTATTAGCAGAGCTTGAGATCCTCTCTCTTTGTCTCTCTGCGCACACACACTGTCTCTCTCTCTCTCTCTCAAAATAAATAAACTCAAAAAATAAAATAAAATAAGAACAAATAACTAAGCAAATAGATAAATAAAAAGAAATTTACTTTTACAGAAACCTCATCGAGAAACGTCTCTACCACAAAGCCAAGCTTCAACGAGTCAAGGACCGTTTAGTTAATGAAGTAGAACAGCGAGACAAGAGAATTGAGGAGCTGGAAAATGAAGTCAGAGTGCTGCAGCTGCAAATGGAGAAGGTGGGCAGGAAGGTGATGAGCTCCCCGGCGTGCCACTGCCCAGCCCGTTGGGGAGAGCCCACTTGGGCTGCAATCCACCAGTGGCCTCTTTGAAGCCAGGTTTTCACTTCTTTGCAGCTTCTTTCGATGTGAGCCATCCTTTAAGACCTGCCAAAAAGGCTGTAAGACTCGTGGGGATGCTGAACCGAATCAGACACTGAAAATACCCCACACTTCCAGTGCCGGATCAGTGTCTTGTCTTCTTTTACATACTCTTCCGAGACACGCTTAGTAACTCATTCCTAGTCCACCTTGCCCTCACCGTGCAAATTGCTGTCAGTCTTAAATGGCAGTGAAAATAAGTGACCCATATTCCATATCCATGGTTTCTTTACCCCTGTCCCATTGCCCCTGTGACTTACCGGTAGGCGAGAAGAAAATGAGGCAGATGGCACGGAATCGACTGCAGAATGGTCTTGAGATCATCACACAACATGAATTCAAAGTGGAGAGCAGCTGACTAGGCCAGGAATGCTTTCCCTTCTTGAGATTCCCTAGCCCATCTCAGAACTTTGAAAAACTCTGTCCCCACTCCTAAAATACTCATAGCTTTGTACGTGCCAAGGATTCCGGAAGAATTCATGCAATTTCAGTCATTCCATGGGCTGTTACGGTATGGTTAAGAATTCTAGACTACACACATGCGACATTTTTGGATCATAACAGATGGGTCACCAATGTTGGGTTCTTAATTTAAAAAGAAAATCCTCCTGTTACTCTACACTTCAGTGAGAGAGAAAAATAAGGTGGATTTTGCAGTCTCCTTCTATCTGGGCACCACACTGTCAAACTTTCAAAGACTCTAGGTTAGACTCACAATTAGGACAAGTATACAGAAGAAAGGAGCAATCCTGGTTCATGGGCCCACCAGAAATATTCTGCGTTATCTCTTTCTCGTACTGCCTGCCTTCGGCTTGCAGGCTTACATGGCAGACACAGCCCCCTTCTTTCAGCAGGTGTGTTCCCTTTTCCCCTGCCGGCACTGGGTTGAATAGTGTCGTCCACAAATTTCTGTGTGCCCAGAACCTCAGAGTGCGATCTAATTTGGAAATAAGGTCTTTGCAGGTGGGATTCGCTAGGATGAGGTCACAGTGGATTGGAGTTGGCCCAAAATCAAGGCCCGAAATCCAGGATGACTGGTGGCCGTAGGAGAAGAGCAGACACACAGAGACACGTGCAAGGGAAGAAGGCCACGTGATGATGGTTGCAGCTCTGCCAGGGAGGACTAGGGAGGACTTGCGAACACCAGAAGCTGAGAGAGAGGCGTGGAACCCCCAGAAGGAGCTAACCCAGCCAAAACCCCAATTTTAGACCTGTAGCCTCCAGAAATGTGAGAAAATCAGTTCCTGTTGCTTGAAGCCAGCCAGTTTGAGATTACTTGCTACAGCAGTTCTGGAAACCCGACGCATCTACCCAGAGACTGGCAGGTCTCCAGGAAGTACAGCTTAAAGATGGCAAATAAGCAGAGGCTAAGGAAGAGCACTTGGCCCTTTTGCTCACTGCCCTTGAAAGGGAGCTGTGGGCTTTGGCCGTAAACGGCTGTGGCTGCAAAATCTAGCTCTGCCACTTAAAAGCTCTGTGGCCTTGCACGAGTCTCTGGGTATCCTTTTCCTTGCCTGTAAAGTGGTGGAGCTGATCCCCATCTCACAAGGCTTTTGTGCAGTTAAAATATGAAATGCCTGAAGTGGCACCTGACACATACCACTTCCCATAGGTGTTACTTCCTTCTCTTTTGTGTGTAAGCTCTCCTAGAAACATGTTAAGTGGTAGATGCACAGTTCACAAGAGAAATTGTTAATGGAATGGGAGATACTTAGCCTAGAGAAGACTGATGTGAGATCTCCTTATGCCACAGTACTACACACCTGGAGGTCCTGACTTTACTTAGTTTAGGGCTTATGGACCAGAGCCATGAGCACAGAAAAGGCTGGGCTCCTTTCCAAGCACCAAGTCTGCAGAAAGTAGTACTACTTTTGGAGGCTTTGTTCCTTCAGCCTTCTCTTTTTAGGGTGAGCCAGCTGAGTCTTCTGACTCAGTAAACTTCTATTGTAAACTAGAATTCTATTATAAACATCCGAACCAGATTTCTCCAAATATTTTATCCTTTTATTAGACGATGTGTCCTGATTTTCTGGTTCAGGGAAAAAAAAAAGGTATTTCCAAAGGGCGGGGTGTCAGTAGCCTGCGCCCTCCAGTTTCCTTTCTAATTCAGTTGTAACTGCAGAGTATTACTTGCAAGATAACTTCTCAATCCTTACCAAAAATGTATTTAAATAAAAGCAGACAAGGGGCGCCTGGGTGACTCAGGCGCTTGAGCATCCAACTTCGTCTCAGGTCATGATCTTATGGCTCGTGAGTTTGAGCCCCACGTTAGGCTCTGTACTGACAGCTCAGATCCTGGATCCTGCTTCAGATTCTGTGTTTCCCTCTCTCTCTCTGCCCCTTTCTCTTTCTCTCTCTCTCTCAAAAATAAATAAACACTAAAAAATTAAAAAAAAAAAAAAGAGCAAACAAGATTACTGTTAGACATTGAAGGATCCCAGATGCAGGACTTTAAAACCTGGAGTCGTTTGTTTCAGAATATAATGTAATATCCTTTCCTATAGTTCTTAAATAGTAGATGGAGTCTTTTCTGAATGATCTATATTAGTGCCTTTCTTAGAAGAAAGAAAGAAAGTTGCCCCTCTTAACTCCATGATTCACCATCTGCCAGCAGCTCCGTATTCTTCTCCCACCCCACTCACTCCCACCATCAGCAGGTGGGGACAAACAGCAAAGGGTGAGGGCACTTAACGCTGACAGTCATTAGTGACGTGAGGAGGGCAATCCTACATTACTGAGCTCCTAAACTCCTCCCCAGCAGTGATATTAATATCTACGGACTCTTTCAATATAAGAAGGTTAGTATTGTTTTCACAAGATATAGTCCTTTTTTATTTTAGCTATAACTTCACTAGCTGTTGCTTTCAGGGAAAATTCTTGGTAGAAAATGAAACACGGGGTCAAGCTGGAAGTCTCTTCAGCATGATCACTTGCAAAGATACTCTCAGTAGCCGGCTTACCTGCTTCATTTGCCAAGGCAACTGAGATCCTGACACTGCTTGCCAAGTGAAGGGACTAAATGCCCATCTTCCATCCTTTGCCTTAAGAAGACTATCACCACAATGCAGACGGAGACGTATAATAGAGAAATGGCAAACTGGAGCTTCAGGGGGTTCCACTGTATTTGTTAGTGATTTGATACCTATGGTATTAGAATACATATGAGAGCCTTGGGAACTGACTGGATATTGAGTGCTCAGGTATTTTAAAATGTTAACCCAGAAGAATGATTAATTGCTCAAAAAAAAAAAAAAAAAAACAAAACACCACGACAAAAAAAAAAATAACCAAAATAAACAGAAGAACTCCCTAGCTGACAATGTCGGCAAACAGGTGAAAACAGACCAGGGGGCAGGAGAGGAAGTCAACAAGGGAAATTTGCTGTCACCTTTATCATTCTTCTTTCTGCTGTAGTAACGAGGGACTTTATTGTCTCCAGGAGAAGGCATTGCAGGACCAGGTGACTGCTCAAAATGATATACTGCTCTTAGAGAAAAGGAAACTTATGGAACAAGTCATAGACCAAGAAGAACTAATCCAGGGCAATAAAGGGATATTATCTTCAGTCCAGAGCAGGTAGGTGCAGTACTGACAGGAGCCAAGGAACTCCACCAAGATGCTTCTCCCTCAACAAAGAGATTATTCCAGAGACTATCCCTTGAGTTTGCAGCCTATCTCATAACTGTTGCTTGCTTATCAGCTGTTTCCAGGAGTTCATGCAAAAGCTGTGAAATTAAAGAGAAAAAGATCATGGACGAGGTGGGTCGGCCATGCAGCTGGGCTCTCTCACATGGGCGTTGCCTGACTGAGGGCCTGCTCATTCTGCCCTGTGACTTTGTGTGTTGACACTCATTTGTATCATTCAATACCTATGGAATTAAGGGAGATCAAGAGAGGATCAGGCTCATACTAGTGACTTAAATCCATGAAACCCATAGGACACCCAATGTATTCATTTGTAATGAGAAGTATCCCCAGCAAAGAAAACTTCACATATTAGCCAGCCCAAGCCCTCTCTCCTCTATAGGAAACTTCAATTACAATCAAAGTTTTCCTGAAGCACAGAATTAGGGCAAAGATAGTGGGTTGATCTTAACAGATAGTGTCACCAATAATGACTCTAATAAGGGCACCGGGGTGGCTCAGTCCTTAAGCCTCTGACTTTGGCTCAGGTCATGATCTCACAGTTCGTGAGTTCAAGTCCCACGTTGGGTGAACTCGAGCCCTGCTTTGGGTAAAACACAAGCCCCTCCCAGGTAAGCCCCGCTTCCCTCCACCCCCTACCTCTCTCTCTGCCCCCTTCCTCACTTGCACCCTCTCTCAAAAAAAAAGCTTATAGGGGCGCCTGGGTGACTTAGTCAGTTAAGCGTCTGACTTTCGCTTGGGTCATGATCTCGCGGTTCGTGGGTTCGGGCCCCGCGTCGGGCTCTGTGCTGACTGCCAGCTCAGAGCCTGGAGCCTGTTTCGGAGTCTGTATCTCCCTCTCTCTCTCTGACCCTCCCCTGCTCACTCTCTCTCTCTCCTAGAAATAAATAAAAAAATATTTAAAAAATGAAACTTATTTAAAAAAAAAAAAAAAGCTTATAATGAGGGGCGCCTGGGTGGCTTAGTCGGTTAAGCGTCCGACTTTCGCTTAGGTCAAGATCTCGCGGTTCGTGGGTTCGAGCCCCGCGTCGGGCTCTGTGCTAACTGCCAGCTCAGAGCCTGGAGCCTGTTTCAGTCTGTGACTCCCTCTCTCTCTGACCCTCCCCTGCTCACGCTGTCTCTCTCTCTCTCCTAGGAATAAATAAAACATTTAAAAAAAAACTTATAATGATTAACATTTTTCGAGCACTCACTATGTGCTTGACTCTGTTCTAAGCTCGCTCTCTCTCACTAATCCTCACACCGGTCCCAGGAGGGAGACAGTGGGATTAGCCTTATTTCATGGGTGAGAAAGCTGAGGTCCAGAGAGGCTCAGGACCTCAAGCAGCCTAGTCAGTGACAGAGCAGCGTGTGAACCCCAGTAGCTTAGCTCTAGAGCCCACAGCACCCGAGTCTGTGGGGAGATCTGTTCAGCAGATTGGAACTCTCCATTCTGCTCTTGTGGGCACCTGCTTCTCTGAGCAGACCTGGAGAGTCTCTGATTATCTTTTACTATCCATGTCTCCCCTTTTATGTACTCTATATAATCCATTGCCTTTCTCAAACTATGTCATTGATTTTGACATTCCCTATGCAACTGACTTGTTACCTGTGCCTTAATATTAATGATATTCCCATCTTGCCCTCCTGAGGGCATGTTCTGGCCATCTGGATTGGACTTGTATGTTTTCCTTAGAGTACGTTTCTTCTACAGGATGCTTCTTCCTTTTACAGATGAGAAAACCGAGGCTCAGATTTGGTATTTGCCAAGGATCACATAGCAAGTAAATGGTGGAACCAAAACTCAAACACAAATCTCTGATCAAAACTATTGTACCGTCATGTGTCCCAACTAAACCGTGGCTCTGGAAAGTGAGCCTAGTATAGTGATTAAGAACTCAGGCTTACAAGTCTGAAATATCTGGATTGGCATCTCAGCAGCTCTATGATTTCCTGGTTTTATAGCCTCAAATAAGTTGCTTTTCTCTGAGCTTCAGTTTTCTCATATGTAAAATAGGCTCCATAATCACATTGACTTCATAGAGTTGTAAGGATCAATAAAATGAGCCAATACAGGGGCACCTGGGTGGCTCAGTCAGTTAAGCGTGCCGCTTCAGCTCAGGTCATGATCTCACGGTTCATGGTTCAAGCCCCACATAGGGCTCTGTGCTGACAGCTCAGAGCCTGGAATCTGCTTGGGATTCTGTGTATCCCTCTCTCTGCTCCTCCCCCACTCATTCTCTCTCTCTCTCTCTCTGTCTCTCTCTCTCTGTCTCTCTCTCTCTGTCTCTCTTTCTGTCTCTCTCAAAAATAAATTTAAAAAAAATAACATTTAAAATTTTAAAAAAATAAGCCAATACATGAACAGATTTAAATGTCTACTCTGTGGGTAGGTTACAGTGCTTAAGTGCATGGTAAGTACTTGGTAAATGGTTGCTGTTTCTGCTGCTACTACTACCACTACTACTGCTACTATTATTGGTGCTACTGCTACCGCTGTTACTACTGTTACTGTTACTGCTGCTGCTGCTACTACTGCTGCTTCTACTTCTGCTACTACCACTACTACTGCTGCTGCTACCACTACTGCTGCTACTACTACAAAAGTATAGGATGACTGTATGAGATCAGAACTGGATGCAGACTGGGTAGCTACACTATTTGGAGGGATGTAGAGTCTCTTGTTTCAGTCCCACCCCTAAATAGGATCATATCCTTCAGTAAGTTTCTCTGTTGCATATGGTATGTCTCTCTTCTCAGTATGTATTTAATGACTATGTACAGGCCAGAAGCTTATTAATTTCTACTTTATCTGGGAACACGGGAGGAATTATTCTTCCCAAGTTGGTTCCAAAATCTAGGCAGTGGGCTAAGACCCAGAGCCAGTTGGAAGTGGGACATAGTTTTGAGTTTTTAGTAATGATACAGAAATTTTTAGCTATTCTTCTGATTTATCCCATTCTTAGAGCACTTCTCCTGGATAAAGAAAATAAGCAATTGTATGAAACCAACCTCCAGCTCATCCAGCAGGTTGGCCTCTTAGAGCATATCATAAGAAGCATCCAGATTCACAAAGGAGAGGTAAGATGGGTGCTGCTATCAGGCCCTTCATATGAAGCCTAGTTGCTAAGGGTATTAAGTTCTCCCTTCCCTTCATCTTCATATAGTTGTAGGCTGTACTTGGCCTCATGGTGGACTATGGCAAAGAGGCCCATTGGCTGCACCAGGGCAGCAGACTCTGAGACTGCTCTTGGCCAGCTTTGTTCTTTACTGAGTCAGCTTTTATTAAATGCTCTCATCCTATGTGATCCCAAAGCGATTTGTGCATGCCTCATAGCTTCTTCCCTAACACTATGTCATTATTGCCTTTTTTGGCTTCTCTATCTAATTGACTCAGCAGTGAGATCCTGGAGGGCAAGGATTGTATCTCATATGTCATTGTATCTATAGACAGGTGCTCCCTAAACATCTGAGAATAAATGAATATTAAATATTTTCACATATATGCCTCATTCTCAACAACCCCGTTTGCCATGGATTATTTTAGCCCTGTCTGAAAAATGAGCAAATCTGAGACTCCCAGTGGTAAATGAAGCTAGTCTGGTCTGGCGAGGAGTCAAGCCTAAGGAGAACACCAGAGTCAGAGAAAGAGAGTCAGAGACAGAGAAATTGTGTTACAAACCTCCAAACAGACAGGTAGCCAAGTCCAGACAGATGTGGCAAAGAGTATAGGTTCAGCGAAGGTCCAGAGTCTAGCTGGTGAATGTGTCAGCAAGAAGGACTTCAGGGAGCAGAGTTGCATTCTGAATCCAGGAGAGAGAGACTGCTTTCTTTTTCCCCTGGCTATTTCACCTCCTAGATGTTTCATCCCAGGATACTTTATGTAGATCCTGCTTGTTGGGTACTATTGCTATGAGCATAAGACCCACATCTGGTTTGCTCTAGGAAAGGTGGTTATTTCCAAGCTACATGAGTTGTTTTGTAGACTTTGTCCAAAGTAGAACTGCCAGAGGTGCCTGGGTGGCTCATTCAATTGCACATCCCACTCCGATTTCAGCTCAGGGTTGTGGGATCAAGCCCCATGTCAGGCACTGCACTGATTGTGGAGCTTGCTTAAGATTCTCTTTCTCCCCCTCTGCCCCTCTCCCCTGCTCACACTGTTTCTCTCTCTCTCTGAAATAAAATAGAACAAAAAACCTATTTTTTTAAAAGCAGAACTACCAGATTATATGGCTTAATTTCCAATAGTTTATGTTTTTGCTTAAGCTACAACTGTGCTCAGCTGTCTAGTCATTCATGGGTACCTGGTTAGCTCAATCAGAATAGCATGTGACTCTTGATCTTACGGCCACGAGTTCAAGCCCCACATTGGGTGTAGAGATTATTTAAATAAATACATATTTTTAAAAAATTGTCTAGTCATTCACCATTCTACTATTTATTCAACAAACATTTATCAACTCCAGGAACTATGCTATGTCCTAGGAATATGAAGATAGATCCTGTTTCGAGAGGTCTTTAGTCTAGTAGAGAAGGGCAGAGACGTGCATGAATAAGCACTATAGTATTCTAAGTGGTGAGTTGGAGCCTTAATGGAGTATATACTAGAACAATAGCCTTGACATCCACAATATTATTCTCAAACAGGTAAGAAATGTGACATGGATCAGGATTATACTACATCAAGCTCAATGTTTCATGTATGACAAAAGTACCAACTTATAACATCTTCATATCTGTTAAAACAACTCCAAAATCATTTTTAAATTTAGAATCTTAAGGATCTTCCAGTTCAGCCCCCTCATTTTATACAGGATGGAGAGAAAACCCAGAGAGGTTAAATGATATGCCTGAGTCACACAGCTACTGCTGACATTTCTCATATCTTTTGATTCTTGTTAATTGAGTATCACGCTAAAAACAAACCAGTGTATAGATCCCTGAGATCAGATATATCCTAGATCTCTTCCTACCTTGCAATACCTCAAAGGCTAAAATGGTGAGAACTTGACATTTGTTGAGTGCTTACTATGTGCCTGGTACTGTGCTAAGCATTTTATGTACATTATCTCATTTAATCTACAACATGATCTTTCCATTTTCACAGCTGAGGAAACTGAGCTCTAGAGAGGTGAAGTGACATCATTGCTTAAGGCACATAACAAAGCAGTAGAAGAACAAGGGCTGAAAACAACTCTCTTTGGTACTTTGTTCTTAGCCACTATCTCATTATACCCCAAGTCTACTACTTCCCTTACAGGGCTATCGGGGTAACTAGGGACATAACCTTGTAAGAGACCATAATGCTTCCTGTATTATAATCGTATCTTTCTTCTCTATTGGGTTATAAATATACGCCATGAGAGCAGGGTCTATGCCCATCATGTTACCCTCTGCATCCCAAGCACTTAGCCCTTGGGTTACAGCAACAACTTAAAACATCTCTTTTCAGTCTTTCCTCTTAATCTGTCCTGCCCATGCCTCCAGACTAATCTTCATGAAGCACTACCTGCTTTCATAGTACTTTATCTCATGGAGTTTCAAAGACTTCCTTTGTCTTTGAGATAAACCTCATTCATTCAGCAAATATTATTAGGCATATATAGGCATTATAATCCAATGTAGAATATGGGCCTTCTTCTGTTCCCATATGGTCTAGATATGATGATACATGAGATACAGTGTCTGCCTTCACAGACCTCAGCCCCAGTGAGAGTGACACCATATCGCTGGCAACTACCATCCACTGTGGTAAGTTCTATAATAGCAGTAGGCCCAGAATGCTGTGAATGCAGGAAGAGTGATATCTAAACCTGTCTGGGGTACTTAGGGAAGGCTTCCAGAGTTGTTGACGTCTAAGCCAGAAGAACTGAAGCCACATAGAAATCTTCCGTAGTCCAAATACCTTTCTGACATCAAACAAGTCTGATCAAACAAAACTAATCTATTAACAGTTTCTCCCAGAGCTCTGAAGTTTCCTCCCTCCAGATCATGTATTTCCCTTACTTGGAAACACACATCCTACATTCCTTCTTTCATCTTCCTGGCTTTTGTCTTTTGAAGTCCTGTTGTTCCATTAGTCTATAGCCAGAGGGGTCTTTACAAAATATACTATGAGCATATGATTCAAACCATGCAATGGCTTCCCACAATCTTCACGATAAAACCCAAGTTTTCCAATGCAGTCTTCATATTCTCCATGACCTGGCCTCTGTCATTCTTACCTATCTCATCCCTGGTTGGTTCCTCTTTCCACTCTTGGCTCCACATTGTCTGTGTCCCTGAATTCTATGGCATCTATCTCTCTCCCTCTATTGCCTTCTCCCATGCCTTTCTTCCCTCAGATTTTCTCTTGGCTTGTTCCTACCTTCCCTCAGAATTCTACCTAAATATCTTCTCTTCCATAAAGCTTTTTCTGAATCCCCCTCTCCCAAAATCTGGCTTTGTGTCCTTGATAGGTTTTCTCATTGCACCTTATGTGCCAAATCCCAGCTCAGCATTTTACTAGCTGTGTGAAAAAAGGAAACTTTGTTCACCTTCTAGTTCCCTCATCTGGGAAAATGAAGTAATAACACTAAAAGGTGGCCGTTCCACATAAAAGTCTGTATATGAATATTTATAGCAGCATTATTCAAAAAATTTTTTTAATGTTTTATTTATTTCTGAGAGAGAGAGGGCAGCATGAGCAGGGGAGGGTCAGAGAGAGAGGGAGACACAGAATCGAATCTGAAGCAGGCTGGGTCTGAGCTAGCTGTCAGAACAGAGCCTGATGTGGGGCTCAAACCCATGAACCATGAGATCATGACCTGAGCCGAGTCGGACGCTTAACCAACTGAGCCACCCAGGCACCCCTATAGCAGCATTATTCATAATAGCCAAGAGGTATAAACAACCCAAATGTCCATCAACTGACGAATGGATACATAAAATGTGGTATATCCACACAACAAAATATCATTCAGCCATAAAAAGGAATGAAGTACTGATCCATGTTATAACACAGATGAGCTTTAAAGATATTATGTGAAATGAAGAAAGCTGGTCACCATTTTCATATGATTCCATTTATATAAAATATCCAGAATAGGCAATCTATAAACATAGAAGTAGATGAGTAGTTGCCTAGGGGTGAGGCATTGGGGGATAACGGGGTATAGTTAAAGCGAATTAGGTTTATATTGGGAGTGATAAAAATGTTCTAAAATTGATTGTAATCATGGTTTTACAACTCTGTGAATATACTAAAAACAATTGAATTGTGTACTTTAAATGAGTGAATTATATAGTGTGTGAATTTTATCTTCATAAAGCTATTATAAGAATAAATTAATTATTTTCAGAGATGGCAACAGGGGATAAAGTAGAATGATTAGAATAATACACATAAATTACCTAGTGTATTATTTGGCAAATAGATGCCCTTCAATAAAGGTAGCTTCTTTCTCCCAGTACACATACATTCACTTGTTTCTATATTGAACACTTACTGAGTTCCTCCCATTGTTAGGTAAGTTCATGTTAATTAATTTGCACAACAACCCTGAAAGATTAGGTATTGTGATTCTCTCATTTTAGATGTAGGAGACAAAACTCAGAGAGGTGACAGGACATGTCAGAGTCTGACTAGTAGAGCCAGAATTCAAGCCTTGTCCTCTCAGTCAGTAAAATTTCTAATGCATTGTGAATTTCTCTGAATGCTAATTTTTTCTCCTTATAAAAGCTTCTGATTTATTTCAAGGTAACTAAGAATTTCTTACAGAAACTAGTTGACCTGCATCAAAGGTTAAACAGAGGTCCAAGTTTAGGGGAATCAATAAGCCTCCATAATTGTATGTAAAATTTGGTGTGTGTTGATGGGTTCCTGTGAGAAAGGGTATTTGGTTTTTAAAGTCATAGATTTTACCAAAACAAAGACACTTTTTTTTTCATGATTTAAAGGCACAGAAAATGTTTACCAGAGATTAAGTAAAAACTTACCTAAATAAATAGAATGGAATGATTATGTCTACTAATATAAAAATAGATGTAAAAAGTTGGCTTACAATGATAGTGCTAATACAAAAGTATAAGATTTATAATTACCAAATATTCTTCAGGTATTTAGGAATTACATTTTCTTTAGTTTTATTGAGATGTAATTGACATATGATATTCATTGTATAAGTTAAAAGTATACAGCATAATGATTTGATATACGTACGTATACAGTGCAAAATGATTATCACATTAAGATTAGTTAACATCTATCACCTCACGTAGTTAGTTGTTTTCCTAGTGATGAGAACTTTTATAACATCTATTTTCTCAGCAACTTTCAAACAATATAGTATTGTTAACTCTAGTCTTCATGTTGTACATTATATCCCCAGAGTTTATCTTATAACTAGAAGTTTGTGCACTTTGACCAACTTCAACTAATTCCCCCATCCACTACACCCCCACCTCTGGCAACCACACATCTTATCTCTGCTTCTAGGAATTGTTTTTGTTTTTTTTTTTTTTAGATTGTACGTGTATGTAAGATCATGCAGTATTTGTCTTTCTCTAATTGACTTATTTTACTTAGCGTAGTGCTCTCAAAGTCCATCTTTGTCATTGCAAATGGCAAGATTTCCTTCTTTTTTTTCTTACAGTTGAGTAACATTCCGTGTGTGTGTATGTGAGAAACATTTGCTTTACCCATTTATCTGTCCATGGACACAAGTTCCACGTCTCAGCTGTTGTAAATAATGCTGCTTCAAACCTGGGGGGGGGGGGGGAGTGTGTGCAGATATCTTCAGACCGTGATTTCATTTTCTCCAGCTATCCAGAAGTAGAATTGCTGGATCATATGGTATTTCTATTTTTAATTTTCTGAGGAAACCCCATATAGTTTTCCATAGTGGCTCCATCAATGTACATGCCTACCAACTGTGCACAAGGGTTCCCTTTACTCCACAACCTCACCAGCATTTGTTGTTGTTGTTTTTAATGATAGCCATCCTAACAGTGAGGGCGTTAGATCTATAACCAAAAATGTATATACTGCATAAGTTTTAGGATCGTATTGTCAATGGCTTATTATTATAATTTTAAATTTTCATCCTTTCTTTTCTTTTAGAAGACAACAATTAGTGGCATCCCTGAATTTGAAGTATTGAAAAAAATCTTGCCCCTTTCAAACTCCAGGTTAGTAAAGTCAAGACAATCATCTGCATGCTTGAGACTCATGGCTTCCTAACTCATCCTGAGTTGTTGGCTTGAGAAAGCACAGCATTTGGGTGTAATTTTGTTTTAGTTTTAGTATTTGAATCCTTTTCCAATTCCTTCTTTCTTTCTACTTTCTCACTCCTACCCCTGACAAATCTTGACTTAAAGTAGAAAGTAATCCATAAACATCAATTTAAGGTAAATGTTATTTATTTGGTTTCTTTTGTGTGATAATTGTGAAAAACTGAAATCCTATTGATGCCTTATCCCCGTAACCCCAAAGTACTACCAAGACATCCTATTTTCACAAAGTCCTCACATATGGCCATTCTTAGTTTTTCAGGACCAGGTTTGGTAGAGTCAGTTGGAAGTCTTCAAGAGATTGAAGAACATAAGTCAGAAGAAGCAATGGCAAACCCCTAGTTCTCCGAGTCCCTCTCATGTTCACAGAATTCCGAAGCTGGATACATAAATGTGCCTTTTATGAAAGAGACACATTGCCCCCAAGAACAAGACCAAAAGTCAGAAGTATAAAATCATTGGTGGCTAAAACTAGGCTGATCAAAGCTGCTAACAAAAAGCTTGGGCATGAAGGTGGAACATGACATAGTGAAGAGTTACCACAGATTCTTTCTGGACACCAACCAGGAATCTTCAGAATTGCTGATAAATTCATTAAACCAGTTGTAAAAATGGGTTCTCGAGTTTATTTGATGTCCTCAAATACCCTTGTGTTGATCAATAATAGTGACTTAAGTTCAATGGTTTAATTAGGTTTCTGTTCAGCAGAGCATATATATGGCTAATTCAGCACTTTTTCCCTGTTATCATGGGTATTATTAATTTTTTAAAAGCAAAACAATGTAATCATATTAAAGCAAATACTTTACAAAGAAATCTCCTATAATCCTGCATTTTCCACACAACTATTTTCATTTATTACTTTCTGGTTATTCAAATGCATATATTAAAAAAATTTTTAAACATTTTATTTTTGTGAGAGAGATCGCAAGTGGGAGAAGGGCAGAGAGAGAGAGCAGGAGACACAGAATCAGAAGGAGGCTCCAGGCTCTGAGCTGACAGCACAGAGCCCCATGCGGGGCTCGAACTCACGAGCTGTGAGATCATGACCTGAGCTGAAGTCGGATGCTTAACTGACTGAGCCACCCAGGCACCCCCAAACGCATATGTTTTAAATGGTTATATTGTATGTTCATTTTCATGGTCTGATTTTTAGTTTAATATAGTATAGAACATTTTCCTGCATTTCAATAGTCTTCATATTATTCTTTTTTTTAAAAAAATTTTGTGTCTTTATTTTATTTTGAGAGACAGAGACAGACAGAAAGTGGGTTAGGGGCAGAGAGAGAGGGAGACACAGGATCTGAAGCAGGCTCCAGGCTCTGAGCTGTCAGCACAGAGCCCCACGCAGGGCTCGAACCCACGGACGGTGAGATCATGACCAGAGCCGAAGTCAGACACTTAACTGACTGAGCCACCCAGGGGCCCCATGAAGTGTGTATTTAGAACTTAGTTAACTGTTTAACAAATGCTAGATATCATTTATTTTCACTAGCAGTTTGAATGTACTAGTTTTTCTACAACCCCATCAACATTGGATATTACCAATTAAAAAGCATTTTAAAATAGTATAAACTATATTGAAGGGTGATTCCTATGGTTCTTTCTTCTCTTCCTGCCCCTTTCTCTTATTCTCCTCCCCTTTAATTGGAGATAGAGAAGGAGACCAAAGGGAAAGGGAAAGTAACCAAAAATTTAAAAAAGATACCATAAGTTGAGACATTGAGTTTTTATATGTAACCCTGGTTTCCTTAGACCACTGACCTAGAAAGGATGATCAAAGGGTATAAAACATAATAGTTATATCAGATACATGCTCTGACTCCAAACCTTGCCCAGGGTCACCTTTCACTCAATTCATTGAATCTATTTATTGAATTCCTGCTATGGGCTATTCAGTAGTAGCCACTATAGCTCACCTATATAGTCTGTCAAAGACAGACAAGGACAATTTCTGCTTTCATGGAGTTAACATGCTGTAACGTTGGAAGGTGTACGTGTGTGTGGCAGGGACACAGAGGTGGGGAGACAGACCGTATAATTTGGGATGGTGAGTGGCATGAGGAAATAAACCAGTGATGCATCTGAAAGACTGGGTTACTTCAGATTGAGTGCAGTGTTCCCATCAGCTGAGCTGAGAGACCTGAACTATAAGGAGCACTCCCTTACCTCCACTAAGATCGATGAGTACTAAAGACAGTTAACACTACCAAGTCTCTAAAGAGAGTATTGATCTCTGTGACCTCGGGGGATAGAAAGGCTTGAGTATCAGATCTATCTGGCTCCAGGTATGTGGGGACAGATAATGTAATATAGGCATTTGTATGTAAGGAATTGATTTTATTCTAAATGTGGGAAGCCAGGAATGATTTATAAGCAGATTAATTTTAAAAGCTCCACTTGAGGGGCGCCTGGATGGCTTAGTCGGTTAGGCGTCCGACTTTGGCTAGGTCATGATCTTACGGTTTGTGGGTTCGAGCCCCGCGTCGGGCTCTGTGCTGACAGCTCAGAGCCTGGAGCCTGTTTCGGATTCTGTATCTCCCTCTCTCTCTGACCCTCCCCTGTTCACGCTCTCTCTCAGAAATAAATAAAACATCTTTAAAAAAATAAACAAATAAAAGCTCCACTTGATGGGGGCGCAGGGGAAGCTCTGGCTGCTCTGCAGGAATGAATTGTAAGTGACAAAAGCGGAAACTTGCGGCCGAACCGGTGTCCTGACTTAACAGAAGGGGCACATATGCCAGGCTGTTCTAAGCGCTGAGAATGAACAGATTCCTGTCTCCGTGGGGGCGCACACACTAATCGGCAGGGATAAAAAACAGCAAGCACGGTTCCGGCCAGGGCCACACCGCAACGCCCAGTTTCACCAAGAGACGCAGAGAGCCCTCCGCAAGAGAGGGCGCAAGGCGCAGGGCGCAGGGCGGGGCTTCCGGGGGCGGGGCCTGGCCTCCGCTCGTTCTTCCAGCGCCTGCGCCGGAGAGTAAACGCACAGAACCGGGAACGGGTTCGCCGGAACCCAGTGCCCCCGGCTTCTGCTTCCGGGTCGCAGCCATGGCGGTGGCAAATTCAAGCCCTGTCAATCCCGTGGTGTTCTTTGATGTCAGCATTGGCGGCCAGGTGAGGTCCAGGCAGCCGCTGCGCCCAAGGGACACTGCACGGGGCCAGCCAGGAAGATCTCACCCACCCAGGGATAGTGGACTCGAGAGGCCAGATAGCGATACTGGACCAGGACCTACCAGCCTGCGGGGAGGGGGCAAGGGAAGGAGAGGAGGAGCCTTGCACATCCTAGCGCCCCGCCTGGGGAGGGAAGGGGCGCCACGCGAGAAGAGGCTATGCAGGCGGAGGTGGGAGAGACCAGTTAGAAAGCGGGAGAGAGGGGTCAGACCCTCCTGTTCCCTGCTCGCTGAGGCCTTGGTGGTCTTGGATCGGACATTCTGACTGTCTCCTGCCGCTTGCAGGAAGTTGGCCGCATGAAAATCGAGCTCTTTGCCGACGTTGTGCCTAAGACGGCGGAGAATTTTAGGTAAGGAGATGATGCTCCGGCTCTGCCAGATTAACCCAAGCAGAAGCTGGACCGGTCTCCGGTATTGTGTGCCTGCCTCTATCCGTCCACTCACTGCCCTTGAGATCTGAGTCCCCTTTGTATCGCTCTGGCTGAATAGTCACCGTTTTTACTATTCCCATGTCAATTTATGTCAGTTTTATGCTTAGGTGTCTGGATGTCTGTCTGAATGGGCATGCTGGCGCGAATGTCACCTCCCCTCTCCTCCTCCCCCCCACCCACCCCCCCTTTAGGGCGCTCTCAGCTGTGATGTCATGGTGACTGAATCATTTACTCTTTTCCCTTTCAGGCAGTTCTGCACTGGAGAATTCAGGTCAGTCTCAGACGTGGTTGATTTCTCTGCTTGCTCCTGAAGGGTGTCCTGGGGCTGCAGTGGGGTTTGGGGGGAACCACCAGCAGGCCTTGAATGATTATTGGTGACAGTAATAAGTAATACTCCCATGGGTCTGTCTTCAGTTTATTTGCCTTATTTGCCGCTGTTCTCCCGGCCATCTTTAGCAGAGTCTCTTGGCTCCAGTGTGTGGTAAACTGGAAAGGCCTATGATTACCTGTCATCATTCCAAGTCTCTTTCTTTTTGGTTATAGAAAAGATGGGGTTCCCATAGGATACAAAGGGAGCACCTTCCACAGGTAAGTCTTTGGCGAGCCATCCCCGCAGGCTTTTCGAATCACTTCCTTAGGGGATTAGTCCCTTTAGAGGAAAATAAAATGATAAGATAATTCCTAGATCTTGAGAAGGAATTTTTGTGAACTCAGCAATTGATTTGAAAAAGCCAAAGTGATAAACATTTTCTTTTTAAATCAATGTTAATCTAAAGTATAACGACTAAATCAATGTTTTTCTAAACCACAGAGCCTCCTCTCAGGATCCCTAATTTTCTGTTTCAGGGTCATAAAGGATTTCATGATTCAGGGTGGGGATTTTGTTAATGTAAGTACTATTCCTTTGCTGTCAAAGACCTACAGGAATGTGGTGTTTTGTTATTGCTGCTGCTGCTATTTTTACTATAGGGTGCGGTTTTAAGGCTTGAAAACAATAGCCAAGTAGGAAGGGGGGGGCTGATAGGAATGTTCTTTAGGGTTTCTGGCTACTACTCTCTAACCACTAGATAACAGACATCAGCATTTTGATTGAGTTACTGACTTTCACTGACTTCCAAATCTTAGCCTTTTAGGTCCAGAAACTGAACTTTTCCAGCACACCTATAGATGATCCATGAGAGACACAAACTACTTAGTCACATGAAACTTCTATAGAAATCAGTTGCAATTTTTTTTTTTTTTCTAAACAGCAGTAAGTCCTTTTCCAGGAGCTAAATGCTTATGCGCCATTTCCCTTCCACTTCTGATATCACAATGCCTGGAAAGCTGAGTTTTTCATAAGAAACTGATTAGTGGACAAAAAATCAGAGCAACAGAGGTAGATTGTTCTGGAGCGATATTTCCTCTGTTTTCAAGGAGAGCCTGGTGGAATAGTTCTTCATTGAGAAGCATGTCTTTCTTGTGACTAGAAAGTATGTGTCTCTCATACCAAGCCTCATCCCCGTCTTCTCACCTAGGAGGGTGCTGAATAAACCATATCTTTTCTTCGTAAATCTACTTTTGTCTTTGGCCAGCCTCTTGTGTGCATGGTCTTTCTTACTAATATCATTTGGTTAGTCATGTTGCTATTTTCTTGGATCTGGGAGACATTCTTTCTCCTTCATGTGTATATTTATGTAGTTTAACTCTTAAGAGTTTTTTGTTTTGTTTTTAAATTTTTTTAATGTTTTATTTATTTTTGAGAGAGAGAGAGGCAGAGTGCCAGCAGGGGAGGAGCAGAGAGAGAGGGAGACACAGAATATGAAGCAGGCTCCAGGCTCTGAGCTGTCAGCACAGAGCCTAATGCAGGACTTGAACTCATGCTGTGAGTGCATGACCTGAGCTGAAGTCGACGCTTAACCAAGTGAGCCACCCAGGTGCCCCTTCTTCGTAGGAGTTTTTAAAGACCTGTCTCTTTCCTATTTAGGGAAGGTTACAAAGAGGCAGATTTTATGCCAGATCAGGCTTTCAGATATGCTTTGTTCCATGTGTGTGATGTAAAACTGGGAAAATCACTAGAAAACCCTGGAGTTTTGTTTTCTCTCTACAAAATGGAAAATAGGGGTGCAATAGGCCTGTATTTCTCATGTACCAACAATTGTCTGGAATCACATAACTGCTGTCTTTAAGCAGGGTGTGTCCTCGCCATTTCACCACAGCCACTACCACCTGCTTTCCTTATTCATGTCACTTGCCCCTGTAGGCATTCAAGTTTGCGATCCCTGACAACAACTGATGGTAGTAGGGCTTGGGTGACCGTATACTTTTTTGTTAGCTGGTAAGATGGGTTGAGAATCTATTCTCTGCCCTCTCTCTCCCCTAGGTTCCTGTATTGTCATGTTGTCTTAACAGGGACAGGACCAACTTCTTGCATCATTGCCAGGCACATCTAGTCACTTGCTGATAGCTCCAGAATCAGACAGTATAGTTGGTCAGCCACAAGGCTTTGTCAGCAAGAAACAATTGTTCAGAGCCACTCTTAGGAAAGAGAAAATAGAATGAGTAAGAAGCAGAAGAAGCAGGACTTGAGACCTTCGAAAGTTGGGCCAAGTATATGTATTTCTTTGTTTTAATAATTTTTTTTTCTGGTTGCAAAAGTGCAAAATTATCTCTCTAGGAATCTCACTTCTCAAGGAATATATTCTTGCCATTTTAGTTTACAGCTGCCAGTCTCATCATTGCACGTGTATGTGTGCCAAATATAACTTTTAACAGACTTAAGATCATGTATATGTTTTAATTTTTTATACTTAATAATTGTCTACATTTTCCTTTGTCATTTAAGTCATTCTTCTAATAGCCACCTATATTCCATTATGAATAGACAATGAATTTATTTGATCAATCCACTATTGTTAAAGGCTTAAGTTGCTTTCTGTTGGTTGTTCTGGAAATTAATTTTGTCGTTTTCCCTACTCTGGCTCCTGGAGAGCAACTGATAGTGTATTTATAGAGAATGATGTGGTAACTGATCTGTCCCCCAGGTTTGTTGGGAAATTGGAAATGAACTTGTTTTTCTCTTCCTTCTGTATGTAGGTAGGTTTTTATGTGGAATTAAAGATATAATAGCTCACATTTATATAATTGTGTATCAATTGCAAGGTCTTTTCTCAGATACTATTTATTTATTTTTAACTTTTTTATTTGTTTGTTTTTTATTTATATCTGAGAGAGAAGGAGAGAGAGAGACAGAGTACAAGCAGGGGAGGGGCAGAGAGAAGGAGACACAGCCTCTGAAACAGGCTCCAGGCTCCGAGCTATCAGCATGGAGTCCAATGCAGGGCTTGAACTCACGAACTGTGAGATCATGACCTGAGCCAAAATTGGACACTTACTGCCTGAGCCACCCAGATGTCCCTCTCAGACACTATTTAATTGGATCTTGATGGCAACACTGTAAACAGCAGGTGATTTCATATTCACGTGATAGTTGAGGAAACTGAAGCTCTGTGATAGGAAGTAACTTTCCCAGCTTATAAATGATTGATCTGGAACTCACATCCATGCCTTTCAACCATACAGAGCTTAGTTTTATTGGTAATTTTTAGTCAAATAAAGGTTTCATCTGACAGCCGTCTTCCTTCTCTGGCTTATGTTAATACTGTTTGGTAATCTTTGCCCCATTACGGGCCCCTTGATTCTTCCCTAGGTCAGTGCTTTCTCTTTCTGCCATTCACCCAGTGTTTGGTTGGAAGAGATTGGTCTTTTGGCAGGCACCTTCTTAATATTAGCTTTGGACCCCAGGTATTCTGTTTAAGGCACTGCAAATATGGCTCTGGTCAACTTACTTTATTACCCTGACATAAGTTTTGCTCACTTGAAAAATGAGGAAGATGATAGCGCTTATTCCACACAGTTACTGGGAGAGCAAAGAGATCATGCAAATAAAGCTAGTTTAAGCAGAAATTGGGGACTTATGATAAGGTGTTTCATGAAACCCAAAGGAAGAAACAGAACTAGGACCTGGAAAGCCATATGGGACCAAGGCAGTCATTTCTCTCTTCCTCTGGTGCTCTCTATACCTGTGTATTGCCTTCTCTTTCTGTTCTCCAGTCCATCTTGCGGAAGATGGTCACAGCTAGCTTCCAGGTTTACGTGATACGCGTTCAGCATCAAAGAGAGCATCAGTCATGGGGCGCCTGGGTGGCTTAGTCAGTTAAGCGTCCGACTTTCGCTTGGGTCATGATCTCGCGGTTCGTGGGTTCGGGCCCCGCGTCGGGCTCTGTGCTGACTGCCAGCTCAGAGCCTAGAGCCTATTTCAGAGTCTGTGACTCCCTCACTCTCTGACCCTCCCCTGCTCACGCTGTCTCTCTCTCTCTCCTAGAAATAAATAAAACATTAAAAAAAAAAATTTTTTTTTAAAAAAAGAGAGCATCAGTCCTTCGTGATTCCCAGGGAAGGAACTTTAGTTGGCCCTGCAGTAGTTAGGTGTTCTCCCCTGGGTCAATCAACTTTGGTCAGGAGGGTGGTGTCCATACAGACTAGGCTTCCAAGAGCCCATCCACCTGTGTTGTCTGGGGGAGCAGAGATAGCAGTCAGTCAAGTGGGTAATTTTACATGACAACAGGCATGAGAGTCTTGGGAGTGGCAAGGATTGTGTATGTGATCACTATACTGTTCTCTACTCTGCCTTGTCTTCACTGAGCTTTCCAGAGGCCCAGCTCTGACCTGTTTTACCCAATCTGTGAGATGCCCCAGCCAGTCTGTGGGCTGCAAGGTGCCTTGGAAGAGGCCGGCTTTGATTATAAGATAGGGTTAGAGAGGTGTGGCTCCCAAAGTGACCTTCAGGAGTAAGAGTGCACCTTCAAAAATATGGTGCAGCAGCATTCCTCCAGGGGTCCGAGGATGGGGACCCAACCCTCAAAACCTGCTAACACGTCCTTTCTGTCTTCTCAGGGAGATGGTACTGGAGTCGCCAGTATTTACCGGGGGCCATTTGCAGATGAAAATTTTAAACTTAGGCACTCTGCTCCAGGCCTGCTTTCCATGGTAAGTGCGGGCCAGTCAAGGTTTTGGGTTAGATTTGTCGCCAGCAGGTCTGTGGGTGCCTCTTGAGGCACAGTGCTGTCTCTTGGGATGGAAGCCAAGTTCTTTGCTTCCCTCACTTGTCCCAGGACTCAGCTCTGCCACCCACCTCCTTCCTCAGTTGGCTTTGATTTGGTTGGGCTGGGGCCTCAGCAGTCTTGGGGGTGGGGGGGCAAACCTGAACTCTGTGTGTTTTCTTACCTTTGTTTGAGTGAGGGTGTGCGGCTCGGCCTTCAGCCCTGCTACTCAGAGCACAGCCCGCTGTGCTGTCGGGGCCCAGTGCCCGTGCACTTGGTGCTCCGCCCCAGAGTCCCAAGATGACGTTCCACTCATGCTGCCTCCTGGCTGGTCCTCTCTGGGCTCGCTGACCACTCGTGCTCCCTCAACCTGACACCCCTTCCTACTTAGACCCCCACTCCCACATCTCACTCGCCTTTCTCAGCCCCCTACCTGTCCCACTTAACCCCCTCATCTACCCACTCCTGCTCACTCCCCCTTCCCCTTATTCACCCTGCCCTCATTTTCCCTTACCCGTCTCACCTTCCTTCCCTCTCACTCTCCAACCTCCCTGCCTCCTCATCACCCATTTCCCTGGTAGTTTCCCCACACTCACTCCCCCAGACCCAGTATTTACAGGGACACTCTCAATCCTGCTTGCCTCCCCTTCCACTTATCTACACAGTCGTCATCGAGTGAAGGTTTACACACCCCGACTCTGTGTCAGGCCTCAGGGTAGGGTACAAGGATACAGACCTGATCCCTGCCCTTGTGACACTTAACATCTAATGGGGGAATCACACATGCAAAATGACAAATCCAGTGTGGTTTAACTCATGCCACTGTGTATTAAGATGAGGGCACCTCAGGGTATGTAAAGGTACCGTGAGGGCCCCATGGGATGAGAGTAATTACTTTGAGGGGTCAGGCACAGCTTCATAGATGGGAAAGCTTTTGAGTTCTGGAAGGAGCTCTATTCCAGATGGCATTTCAAGTTGAGCAAACAGCCTAGGCAAAGCTGTGGACCATGAAATCGCAGGGGAGCACAGTCAAGGGACTGAAGGCGAGGAAGGTGATGAGATCGTAGGATGTGAACGGGAAGGGAAGGGCCAGTAGAGACCACTGGAGAGGCAGGTGGGTCTAGCTCCTGAAGGGCTTTAAATGCCAGAATAAGGATGAAGTGTGTGGACTTGCATTCTTTGGTTATGGAGAGGTATATACTTTATTGAGCAAGGGTGATCAATTTTGTAATTTAGAATGAAGACCCTGGCTGCCGTCTGAGTAGCAGATGGGAATGGAGAGGTGGGGGCAGAGAAGCCAGTAAGGAGGCTGCCATGAAAAGTGGACAACACTAAGCCTAGCAAACAGGGTGCAAGCCCCTTTTTTCAGAAAGCCAGGCCAGGCAAGTGCAGGTAAATGCTGCAGGAGTAATTTAGGTGGGCTTGGATCTTTGCCAGGAGGACTAGAACCCTCTAGGTGCATGCCACTATGTTAGCATCCATAGAGGACTCAGAAAAATGGAAGGAACCATTGGTATCTACTCCCTTCAGGCTGACACTGGTGAAGTTGTGCTGTCCTGTCCCATATACTATTGCGTAATTGTTTTTGTTTCCATCCCCCTCTAGATCATGTGTTCCTCAAGGGCAGGGACAGGGCCTCATTGATCTCTGAGCCTTACTACCTGATACTGAAAGGTGCTGAGTAGATATCTATGAATGACTGAAAGACAATCAGAATGATGGCTCCCATTTATTGGGCAATTACTCAACAAGCACCTTATTTGCATTAATTTATTTTCATCCTCTCAACATCCCTTTGAAATAGGTACAAATGAGGATCCTGAAGCACCGAGAGGTTATGTGACTAAACTAAGGTCACATGGTCAGTGGTAAAGCTGGGATTCCAGCTAGGTCATGATCTGGCTCCAGAGCTGCTTCTCGGAAGTAGTAAGCCATGCTGCCTGAAAGAATGAATAAATGAGTACATAAAGGCCAAGCATGTCCCCTGAGCTATAAAAACCTGTATAACTGTTCTCCTGCTCCTGCCTGCTTGCTAGTAAATGTTTATACAGCAAGCAGCTAGTTAGGTAGGTTGATTAGAAAGCTCGATTGAAAGGAAAGAATTAGGAGCCCTTGGGAAGTGTACCCCATGTTCCACAGGGCCCCCCTGCCATGACAGCCCAGGCATCCCCTCAGGCATTTCCCGTGAAATGTTCGTAAATGCATGCACAAAAGCCAGGAATAGCCTCATCTACTGTTGTGGGATATTAATTAATTAATTAATTAATTAATTTTGAGAGAGAGCATGTGGGGGTGGGGCAGGAACAGAGAGAGGGAGAGAGAGATGACTCCCAAGCAGGTTCCACACTGCCAGCACGGAGCCTGATGGGGGGCTCAAGCCCACAAACTGTGAGATCATGACCTGAGCCAAAGCCAAGAGGCTGACACTCAACCGACTGAGCCATTCAGGCAGTCCAGACATAGGGACTTTCTAAGGAGAATATAAAATCGTAATGAGAATGTACCCCTGGACTGTGTCTTTAATGTATTTGATACACATTTTTATTCTTGCACGGTTGAACACAGAATCAACCAATTTAAATCCATTAAGCATCCGATTACTGCTAGTGACCTATCTAATAATTTCTGGTTCTGCCATAGTCATAGTAAATTTAGGAGACCTATGCTTTTAATTGTACTTTCAGTTTCCCATTTTCCACTCCTTTGTTTTCCAAAATAAGGGAACTATGCAATAAAATGTTCACAGAGCTAGACAGTAAGGCAGTTCTATTGAAAGGTAACTTGGATTTGTTGTTGTACAGAAGTCTGAATTTAGCATATTATAGGCAGTTTAGTGGTATCAACATGTAAAGTACGAAAGTACATTTACTATGAAAGTCAAATATCACTTTACAAAGTATTACTCTACATTGTAATACTCGCCTGTTCTTTTGTAGTAAATTATGAAATGTAAAGATACAGAAAGAATTTCAGGGGAGGAGATGGGATATGGCTGGAGACTTTCAGACTCTCAATTTAAAAAATACTCTTCCTGTAAAATTCAGTAATCAAAGATTTTGGGTGTAGCTCTAAAAAGCAAACATCATTGATTATATGTAGTCTTTTTTTCCCAGCCTAGGCAACAGGCTTTTTCTCCCTAGTATCTAATTTGTGACTGTAATCCAGTTATAGCCAGTATTGGATTAAATATAGCAAATCAAGCCCCATGAACAATTGTTCCTTAATAAAAATTCACCCTGCAGAAGAATCGTACATTTATTCAAGGATCTAGCTCCTTGATGGCAGATAACTTGTATCCTCTTTATCTCTGTAGCCTTGGATTCTAGCTCAGGAACTGGCTTATAGTAGATATTCAGTAAGGTTTGCTGAAAGAAAGGAATCGGAGCTATAGGCTCTCTGCGGAGTCTCACCCTTCGGCTAGCATGGCCAGGGATACTCACTGAAGGTATATTCGGTTTCTGTCAGGCAAACAGTGGTCCCAGTACAAATGGCTGCCAGTTCTTCATCACCTGCTCAAAATGTGATTGGCTGGATGGGAAGCATGTAGTGTTCGGTGAGTCCTATTCCTGTCCTGGAGTGCAGACCCCAGCCCCCAGACTCCAGGACCGGGAGTGCCCACCTGGTGACTGCTGTGGCAGTAGCAGGGAAGGCGGAAGCGACGGGGGGTGGAGAGGGCTAGAGGGAAGGGCGGAGGGCTGTGTGATGTAGCAGGGAACCCCCCTGAGTGATACGTATGCCTGGGGTAGACCCAGGTGGTACCACTTAGGAAATGCCCCACAGAGGCAGCATGGTACAGTGGGGCTTTGCACTCGCGCAGACCTAGAACTCTGCTCCTTATGAACTGTGACCTTGGGCAAATCATTTCACTTCCATCAAGTCCCAAGTTTCTGATGGTTTCATGAGGATCAAACGATATGATGGCTAAGTGTGGACACTGCAATCTGGAAAGTGCTATGCAGATGAGAGTAATAAAGTCCAGCTCATACTCTTCCCACAGGAAAAATCATTGATGGACTTCTAGTGATGCGAAAGATTGAGGTGAGTTCTATTTTGATTTCCTGTCTTTTGGTCATTCTGGTCCAGTAGCCCCTGAGTAGTATGAGGGGCTAGAGAGCCAGGAGACGGCTCCAGCGAGGTAGGCCCAGTCTTTCCTGCTCCGGTGGCACGGGCTCCCTCAGGAAGAGGGAGGAGTACAGAGGAGTCGTGGCCCCTCACCTCCATTTTCTTGGCCTGTAGATTTGCCTCTAGTTGTACACTGAGGTTTGGCCTCTGGTGGCCCCTTCACTTACTTGATAAAATCCTACTCAGCATTGAATTCAAGATCCTTCGTGACTTGGCCCCCGCTACCTCTCCACAGCCTCTTCTCCCTGTGTTGCCTCCATATTCTGGTTTCAGCAGGCCACTTGCTCAAATATGGCATACGCGTTCCTGCCTCTTGCTGCTTCCTGCCCCTGAACATTTGCTCATGCTGTTTCCGCCACCGGAATGCTCTTCTTCTTTCTTTTCCTCCCGGTGGGATCCCATCCGTCCTTCTAGGCCCAGCTTCTCTGTCCTCTCTTGTGTAAATCTTTCCCTGACCTATTTAGTTGCTTCCTCTGCCCTGTTGTATAAACTCTCTTATAACTTATTACATTGTTACACATCATAGGTTTGCTGTTTTTTTTTAATGTTGTACCTTTTCTTTTTGGTCTGGATTACCTGTACCCTTGTGCTAGGACATGCATGGACTGTGACCATTTCAGTCTCTGAATCCTCAGTCCTTAGCACAGGGGCTGGCGGGCATCACTAAATGTTTGGTGAGTGCGTGTCCGAGTCGATGACTCTCCACTGTGCTTTCTCTCCTAGAATGTTCCCACAGGCCCCAACAATAAGCCCAAACTACCTGTGGTGATCTCACAGTGTGGGGAGATGTAGTCCAGAGCGAGACTGATCAGGTATGTGTGTCTTTCTCCTCCTGGTAAGGATTCCCCAGTGAAGTCAGCATGGTCTAGCGGAAGGAACTTTAGACTTGAAAACGTGGGGAGTGAGCCCATTTCCTCTCTCTGTGACCTTGGAGAAATTACTTCCCTTCTCTGAGCCTGTCTCCTCATCTGTCAAATGGAGATAATATTTATTTCTTAGGCTGATCGTAAGGATCTAAAGAGAAAGGGTTATTAGGGCATTTTACTCCTACCACTTTGTGGTTGACAGAGTATCAACCTGAAATGTTTAAATAAACATTAAAAAAAATTAAAAAGGGCCATCTGGGTGGCTCAATTGGTTAAGTATCCAACGCTTGATTTTGGCTCAGGTCATAATCTCACAATTTATGAGTGTGGAACCTACTTGGGATTCTCTCTCTGCTCCTCCCCTGTTCTCTTGCTCTCTCTCAAAATAAATAAACTTAAAAAAAAAACCTGACAATATACTATGTAGCATATAGCTTATTTTACCCTTCTCTTACAATTTGAATAGTTATACATTCTGAGTCTTTGTTTATTTTATATGTTGTGACTATTTTGCCCAGAACGTATTTTAAGCAAAAAGCTAACAATGTGGTGCTTATCTTAACTTTGGTGATGTCCTTTGTTAAACAGAAGTTCTAAATTTTGATGAGGTCAAACTTATCAGTTGTTTCTCTTAGGGCTTTTGTGGTTGTGTCTTCTTTACGAAAGTCCTTCGTATCTCAGATCATAATGTCTTTTGTATTTTTTCTAATATTTCTGTGATTTTATTTATAAACTTAAAAATTATCTAGAATTTATTTTTCTTTTCTCTGCCTTTTTTTTCTGAATGGAGATCTAGTCAAATGTCAGAGCATTTTAATAACTGTACATACCTCTGTGACTTAATTTGTGTTCATAGCATCTGGCACTTACAGGCATTTATTAAAAATTTACAACATGAGTTCATGGAGAGGGAGAATGTCAGGCATTTTAGGCAAGGAACTGGTGGTAGCAAATGCTAAGGGAGGCATGCACAAGTGTGCGCTAAATGCTGCACGTGGTCCTCTCATCCAGCCAGATGGTCCCTTCAGGCACAGGCGACACCCTGAGCTGTCTCTTCTACCAGAACTGGAGGTCCCTAGGGCACAACCTGCTGTCCCCCTTCAGTAGTGGCTGGCATTTCCCTCCTCTCACTTATTTCTTTGCTGAACCTAAGTTAGGCTACCAGATCATTTTCCTTTTAGGGATTGACCCCTGATCACTATTGGAGGACAGAGAGGAAAAGAACAAAGTTTAGAAATTCTTTGTTTGGGAGCCTCATTTCCATATTTTTCTGAGTCCCTGACAAAGTTTGTGGCAATCCTTTTTGGGGGTTTGATTTCTGAGGGTGGTGCTCACAACCCTCCCTTCCTCGTCCTTTAATAACAAAGGGCACATAAACCTTTGCCCCCGTGGAAGCCTCTCTTCTCAGCCTGCAACCCAAGCATAACAGATCCCCCAGGGGCCAGTTGATGTTCCAGAGGCTTCTAGACCAGAACTGTCCAGTAGAAAGTCCTTTCTGTGATGGTGGAAATGTTCTGTATCTGTGCCATCCATCATATAGCTCCCAGCCACATGTGACAGTTGAGCACTAGAAATGTGGCTGATGTGACTGAAGGGCTGGATTTTTTATTTTTTTAATTTTATTTTAATTAATTTAAATATAGTACTTCCAATTCAGTCTCCTACCCCTGACATGCTCAGAATTGAATCTTTCATAGCTAATACTTAGGGGCAATATAATAATAGCGGTTATCATTTATTGCATACTTCTTGTGGTCAGATATTGAGCTAAGAACTTGAATGATCTGATTTAACTTTACCAAAAATCCTTATCATAAGTTTTAAGGTGTTAGGGAATCTAGGTAGCAGCCTGACCTAAAAGGGCCCTGCTTTGGGTTTCTCAGTAATGTAATGTGGGAGAAAGTAAGGAAAAGTAGAGATTAATTCTCTGGGGAGAATGGGAGTATCATCCCATTATTTTTCTTCCTAGCGGTTAAAGTTACAAGCGTCTCTAATTCCCACAGGGGTGTTTCAAGTCCCCCAGGTTATTTGGGACAGGATAATGGTTGACAGCCAGTACAGATGCTGTTTTCAAGCCCTACTGAGCAGTATTTCTCAAACTTTACTGCCCTTACGAATCACCAGGAGATCTTGTTAAAATGTTGCCTCTAATTCAGTGGGTCTGGATGGGGCCAGAGATTTTGTATTTCCGACCAGCCCTCAGGAGATGCTGATGCTCTCTTTGAGTGGCAAGGCTGTAATGGAATAACAGAGCCTGCTTTTTCGTTGAGAAGCCACCATATTCCAATCAGAAAAGACCCAGGAGGTCCTCTCTTGGTGGTCCTGGTCCAGCAAGAATCGACTGCCTCCAATTCAAAGTGTCACCTAATCATGCATGTGGGGCCTTGTGCCTAGGCTCTGGAAATAAATGAAGATGGGATGGAGATAGAAGACAGGTACAGTGACTATCAGCACTACTTCCCTAGGAAGCACTTCCTTCTAGAACTTCTGTGTTTTGCCTTAGGTCCTGACTTTGGTTTTAGTGGGGATGAAGTTTTCTGTACAACTCTAGATGTAGAAACCATGCTTTTATCTCTGTGGGTCCTGTGAAAGCTTTTTATGAGGAATTTGGTTAGGTATACATATGTGAACCTTGGCCTCAGGGTTTGCCCGCTCTAGTCTGATGCCCGCTCTAGTCTGAACTGGGTTCTTTGCTCCTTACAACCACTTGGGGGCTAATGGAACCTCTGTTTTGAAAGCCAGAGAGTCTCTTGGAATAGAAAGTGGTTGTGAGCTCTGGCAGCCCAGCTAGTCTGAATTGTGGCCCTTCCGGTTATCCACAAACCTGGTGCCTGTAGCAAGCAGTAGATAGCTTTCTTCTTTCAGTGTTTCCCGAATTTCCCTAAGAATCGAATCACTTGGGGGCATTTGTTAAACCTACTAATTCCCAGATCCCTCCCCTGGAGAGTCTGAGTAAGTGAGTTTGAGGTAGGATCCTGGATGCTGTGTTTGTTAACAAGCATCTAAGATGCTTCTTATCAGAGAAATGTGGGTAACCTGCTTTAGGTAGTGCTGTGATAAATATCTTTTAACATTTGCATCTTAGAAAAAGTATATAATTAGCACAACACATAATTTTATGGTTATTATAACAGACCTTATTAAAGTTGTGATTATGTTAAAAATTAATTGTACTTATGGATGGTGGTTATGAGGACATTGGTGATGGTGCTGTTGGAATGACTGAGGTTTAGGACACCCTAGCCCCAGCTTCTAGGATTACCTGTAGATGTGATATGTTACTATAGACGAAGGTTATGAAAGACTTGTTGGTGGCACATGGACGGGTCCTTCATTCCTTCAACTAAGCACCACTTAATTGAGATGGGTCCTGTGCTGCATATGAGGCTGCAGATTTGAAAAGCCCAGTTCCTGCCTTCAAGGAACTCACGGTCTCTTGAGGAAACTGACAACTACAGTAGAGTAAAGCGCTGGGCTGGGAAAAGTAAGGGAAGCCAGAATACCAGTGTCTGCCTGGAGTGGTTTGGGAAGACTACAGAAGGGATGATGCTTTGGCTGAGTATATGAAAGAAGAGAGTGTCTCCAGTAGCTAAAACGGGAAGGTATTCTGGGCAGAGGGAACAGCATGAGCAAAGTGTAAAGACACTGCTAATAATTCCATATGGCCAAAGCAGGAAGGTATGAAAGAAAAGCAAAGGGTAAGAGGTAAGGCCAGTGGAGGCCAGGGCCAGCTATAGCACCAGTGTAGGCTGAGACATTCATATGTTATCATGGGGGTAGGCTTTAGGCAGTATGCACCTTTTCTCCCCCTGGGGTGAGAGTCCATGGTACTCCCGAGGTTCTCAAAAGGCAGCCTGGCCCTCCAAAAAGAACCAGGCCAATGGGAGCCACTGGAGGATTTTGAGCAGGAAAACACTGATCGAATTGTCCTATTCTGAAGATGATTCTGGCAGCAACGTGGAGAGTAAGCTGAGGCTGGTGAGGTGTGTGCTACAGCAGGCCAGGCCAGAGAACAGGTCCCCCTTGAAAATATGGGCCTAGGGAGCTCCAGAGATATGGCAGCAAATATTTGCATGCCTGCTGGGTGTGTGACACTGTTTGTTCCCTTCCCTGAAAGACAGAAGCCCTGCCAGCTAAAAAAGGGAGGGAAGGGGAAAATGGCTCCTTTCCAGTCTAATCCAGTACAAAGGCAGAGCTCCCAGCCTCGCAATCAGGTGTCACACACATTGAGGTACACCATGCCAGCAAAATACCACATAGCCTCAAAGGGAGATCTGTATATATGTTGGCAGATTTCTGGAGTACATTAAGTGACAAAGTCAAGATTGAGTACATTTGAGGGGCGCCTGGGTGGCTTAGTCGGTTAAGCATCCGACTTTCGCTTAGGTCATGATCTCGCGGTTTGTGGGTTCGAGCCCCGTGTCGGGCTCTGTGCTGACTGCCAGCTCAGAGCCTGGAGCCTGTTTCAGTCTGTGACTCCCTCTCTCTCTGACCCTCCCCTGCTCACGCTGTCTCTCTCTCTCTCTCTCTCCTAGAAATAAATAAAAAACATTTAAAAAAAATAAAAAAAAAAAAAATTGAGCACATTTGAATAACTATTTTCGAAATTATGTAGTGATATATAGCCAACTGTTAGTAACAGTTCTTTCTGCAGTGTAGAGAGCAGAGTCCTTTTTTTCCCGTTACTAGTGTCATGTATATGCTTGAAATTTCTATACTGACCATGTATCTTAGAAATATACACCGTATGTACATAGTTTTAACAGATCCTCATTCCTCTCAGCTGCTCCCAAGAACATGTGGCTGACCTCAGCCTGTCAATCACTCCTGGTCACTCCACCTCCTCCCAGGCGTAGGCACAGTCAATGGTGCCTTCCTGGGTGCCCCCACAGCACTTCGTTCGTCTCTCTACACAGCATTTAACACAGCATATCACAAATGTGTTGGCCTGGTTTTCTCTAGACAGAACTCCTTGAGGCAGGGACCATGGTAACTGACACACATAGGGCCTGGTCTATGATGGAGCTTCGGTCCTGGAGCACCATGGAACTTACAAATCATGTTTATGCGGTTTTGTACATTCTGCTTGGGGGCTCAGGGTTAAACTTCTGTCTGAGCCTGCAGTATGATTCCAGGACTCGCTGTCCCCTGGAGGAAAAGGGGTGTGGCCATGTGTAGGGGGCGGGAGACCGTAGTTTCTGAGTGTACTTACCCTGTTCTTTTAGTAAAACCAACTCCAAGGCCATAAACAGAGGGTGTGGACTTTACTTTCTCTATAACCCTGGGACCAAAACCTGCAAGGAAGAAGGCTTTCTCTTTGTTCTGAGTTCTACAGAGAGCCATCAAGGTCTGATAAAAAGCACACAGACTTTGGAGCCAAGTAGACCAGGAAGCCCCATCACTGTCAAACCATTAAACCCTTGGGGACCCTAGTTTCCTCTTTTACTTAATTACAGGCAATATGTACTGCACAGAGTTTGTGAAGGATAAATAAATGAGATGATACGTGTGGCTATAAATGTTAGTTTCTTTCTTCTTGGTTCTTGTGTAATACACCTCTTAACTTACCCTGGGGAAGCAAAGATCTGACCTAGGGCAAGAGTCAGACCAGTTCTGTGCTTTTGGGCAAAGCAGGTTAGGAATGTAGAGAAGAGCTGGGAGTGTTGTCTCTCATGGAAAGTCCCCTTCCAGTGCCTCTTCCATCTTTAACAGACTTCCTTGTCTCTGCCATTGTAGGCCTTCCCTGGCTCTGGGTGACGTTATTGAGTAAGATAATCTGGATTGGCCCCTGTGTTTGCTTCCCTGCCTGCTGCCGCCCTTTTTGATCAAGAGACCTTGGAAGTGTCACAGATTCAGAAACCCAAGATTTTCTGTTTAAGTTTTCGACTGTAAATAAAGTGGTTGGTTTTTGTTTTTGTTTTGTACCCATGTTGTTTTGTAATGGTTGTAATAACAGACTGTCTCCTCATGCCTTAGCTTCGGCTGGGAAGCCTGGCCCTTGCCACGGGCTAGTGAGGACCAGAGCCGAACTGTAGCTGTGACTAGGTGATGTCTCAGACCTGCAGGCAGTTGTAGCAGCCCCCTCTCGGGCTCCAGCTGCTGGGCAAAGATGGTAGAGCCCCAGGGCTAGAAGCACTCTTTATTCCAAGGATATTCCCAGTAGGTTCAGTTTGGTTGGTTCTAGAACCTGGGGGAAATGGGTCACTAATTTGGGATAGTTTTGGATGGGAGACCATTTGGTAGAAGGTGTCTTGATCATGAGGAAGTGGGAATAATTTACTCAAAAATCTTCGTTTCAACCTGGGGTCATTTTATAAACAGCAGAGGTCTTGCTCCCCTTTTCAGAGCCCCAGTTTTCTTCCCCTTTCAGAGCCCCAGTTTTCTCATCTGTAAAATGGGGATAATAATACCTATCTACCTCATAGCACTGTTGAAAGGGTCCAATACGAGAATGGATGGGAAGGTAACTTGTAAACAGTACCATGCCTTGGAAATGCTTATCTTGAAAGGACCTAGCCCACCTAGAAAGATCCCACTGCGCATAATGTTCAGGAGGTTAAGGGAGTTCCATGGTATTGCTTTCATGAGGCAGCTTCTATGCTATCCCGTTCCTACTTTTGCCCCTCTTGGCTCAGGGGCAGGGATGACTCCTAACTCCTGGCAGTGGCAGAGGTAGCACAGAGCTGACTTCTATGACAGAAGAGAACCTGCTTACATGTGCCATTGCAGTGTATCGGGGTCCAAGGGAGCTGGTGAGATATATAAGGTCCCTTCAGTATAGGTATTTGCAACTCTCTGTAGCTAAGCAAATAGGGTTCAGGAAATGAAGGGAAGAAAGGACTGACCTGGCAGAGGAGAGATCTTTAAGTTACTAGACAAGGTGGAATTAGAGAGAGGAAAGGGGATGAGCAGCTGGATCCTGAGCTGACATTCTGGTGATGGGCCATTCAACTAAATTCACTTACACTTGGCACCTTCATTCTAGGCCAGCCTCTTTCCTGGCCACAGGAGCTGCAAGTGAGTAGGATGTGGCCCATGCTTGTGGCAGGAGACAGGCACATTTCCATTCAATGTGGTATTAAAATGTGAACCTTAGGGCAGGAAATGTAGGTCGTTTTGTTTTGTTTGACTGCTATGTCCCCACACCTAGAAGAGGTAAGTATCTGGTACCTAGTAAGTGCTGAAGAAATACCTGTTGCGTGAATGCCATGTGCAAGATGCTGAGGTGAGCTGGGGTTTGGGGGGAAGGGAGTGCCAGCAGGGGGAGGAGTGAAAGGAAGAGGTAACCTTTGTGGTAAGTATTGATGGATTGGTTGGAATTAGCCAGGAGATAAGGGTGGAGAGGGCTTTCTAGGAAGAGGAACTATGTTTTGGGGCCGGAGTCTGTTAGAGATAGAGGACAAGGTGAATGTTATGTTGCAAAGGAGATTCTTGGAATGAACTCTCTTGCCTTTCACACCACTTAAAGGTAGGCACTGGGGTTGTCTACACTGGTTGCCATGCTAGGCAGTGTGGCAGGGGGCCAGCAAAACTGCGGAGTGGAGAGTTCCCACCTTGGAACAGGGGTTGAATTTTGGCATGAACTATTTACCCTCTAGGGCTTCAGTACCATCTTGGCAGTGGTCTGGAGGTGGTTACAAGGAAACTCGTTTCTTAAATAACTTGTCTTTATGCTCACTGAGCATGAAGAGAGCACTTAGTGAAATAATCGAATAAGTAATGATACTTTTAAGTAACATTTTAAAGACGAATATTACAGAATTTACATTTCTGCTGAGAAGCCATCCCTTCAAAGCAGTTACATAGGAAAGGTTGCTCATTTATTTGCAGAGGTGCTGGTCCCATGATTCTAAGTGTCTTTGTAACTCTACCTTGGGGGAAAAAGTCTCAAGCCAAAGGGCACACTTTTAAGTGTCCCCAGTGTTGGCAAAACTGCCTTTTGAGAAAACATTTTCCTTTTAACAGTCAAAAGTTATCTGGAGCTGGGGTGGCTGGGTGGCTCAGTCAGTTAAGCACTGGATTTTGGCTCAGGTCATGATCTCATGGTTTGGGAGTTCGAGGCATGCATTGGACTCTATGCGGTTTGGCACCCAGCCTGCTTGCTATTCTCTCTCTCGCTCTCTCTGCCCCTGCCCTGCTTGTGCTGTCCATCTCTCAAAATAAATTAATTTTTAAAAAGTTATCTGGAGCTGGAACAGATGAGTAGCGGCTCTAGAATCCACCTATTCTCTCCATACGTATTGTTGCTGTAAGCCTTCTTCACCTGTATTACTGGCACAGCTGTCCGCCTGCTGCACTACCTTCTCCAGTCCATTTTCTACACCACGTTATTCATATAACAAAGTTCTTTTTTTTTTTAATTTTTTAATGTTTATTGATTACTGAGAGACAGAAAGAGACAGCATGAACGGGGGAGGGGCAGAGAGAGGAACACACAATCCAAAGCAGGCTCCAGGCTCTGAGCTGTCAGTACAGAGCTGGATGTGGGGCTCAAACCCACAAACCGTGAGATTGTAACCTGAGTTGAAGTTGGCTGCTCAACCAACTGAGCCACCCAGGCACCCCTCGTATAACAAATTTCTTAAGATACTGTCTTTTCGGTACTAGGCTACATGCTTCAGGAACTCACAGTCTGAAGAGAGGAAGATTTAATTTGTGCAACACAGTGTGTTAGGATACGAGGGTCTCCTAGCGAAGTAACATTTGAGGCAAGACCCAAAGGATGAAGAGTTAAGCAAGCAAAATAAGAAGAGACAAAGGAAGAACATTATAAGTAGAGGGACTAGTATGTGATAGCTCAAAGGAAGCAAGCCTAAAAGATCACCTGTAAGGCTGAACAAGGAATGTGAAAGAAGTGTCAGAAATAAGCTTAGAGAAGCCCTGCAGAATCCTGTAAATCACAATAAGGAATTTAGACAGTAGTAGTCACTGAAAGATATGACTGTCATGATCAGATGGATGTTTTCAAAAGAACACTTTGGATGTCCTGGTGGAGAATGTTAGAGAAAGAAAGAGGTAGAGACTGGCTAGGAGGTCACAGCAGTGCTCTAAAGAGAGGGGTCAGCAACTGGTTGGCAGGTCAGATCACATTTCCTGTTTTTCAATGGCTCAGAAGCTAAGAATAAGAATTTTTTTAATGTTTAAATAGTTGAAACAAGATTATTTTGTGACATGTAAAAATATGAAATTCAAAATTTCAGTGTCCATAAATAAAGTTTTCTCGGAACACAGGTGCACTTGTTTATTGATTGGCCGCTTTCAGGCTGAAGTTGAGCAGCTTAGACAGAACTGTCTGAACCCTACAGAGCTTAAAATATTGGCTATCTGGCCCTTAGAGATGATGTTTGCCTACTCCTGCTCTAAGCAATAGAGGATTGCCTACACCAGTGTCATGGCGGTAGGAATGAAGAGCCTCTGGTTTGGCATTTAGAGATACTTATGACTGATTGGGGGAGGCCTTTAGGAGGTGGAAGTGACAGCCTAGATGATACTGCTGGGGTAAGGACTACTGCACTAGCTTACTGCCTCCCTACTTCCTTTTTTACCCCTCTTCAACCCATTCTCACCCCTCTACAACCCATTCTCCACACCCAGTAGCCTTTAAAAAAAAAAATCTTCCGCTCCCCACTGACAATTACCCTTTTCACTATTGCCCTAAGGAGAATTTCCAATAAAATGTTACTAATTGGAACGTGCCTACCTTTATAACCCAAAGTCTTCATTCTAGTCTTACTCGACTACTTTACTTCTATTTCTCCCAGACCCCCATCTTCTTGCCTCTAGGCTTTTCCATAAACCTTCTTGCTCCTGGAGTCAGCGCTCCACCTTCTTGCCGCCAGCACTCCCAAAATGCTTTGTGCTTTTGCAGAGCTGGAGTATTTGTGCAGTGTTGGGTGTTTAAATTTCTGTCTTCATCCGTAGACTGAATTTAAGGCAGAAAATGACTCGCGAAGTAAAGCATCCCAGGTCAATAGTAGAAGCTTAATAAAGAACAAATGGAGGTGGAGGACTTCAGCTACATCAGGTGGCAGCCTCATTTATAAATCGTTTGTGAAATGTGAATAGTAATCCCTATTTCACACGGCTGTTGAACGGATAAAATACAAGGGAAATGCCTAGCTTGCTCAATAAACGTGAGTTGAAATTAAACCTGATTTGTGGCCAATACAGAAAGACGTGAATACTTAACGAGACAGTCCTTGTATGCCTGTAAGATGGATCAGAAGGCAAGTCCCCGTGGAGTATATCACCGCCCTCCGCCCTAAATATGCCGAGCAGGAGCGGTCTGAGGGACAGCGTGGCTCCTCCAAGGTGACTGCTCCGCCGAAACGGACGCTCTTTGAATGCATACGTTCCAGAAACCCTCGGCTGTGCCGAGAGTACACAGCCATTGTAGAAAAGATGGCTTTATCCGCAGTAATGGTCCAGGGTCACAAGGACCACATTTACGGCAGGGGGAGAGAGGAGGGCCTTCCCTCCACATGGGGCGAAGGTGCCGTCGGGTCCCCTTCCAAGCTCCCCGGGTCAGGACGGGCAATCTCGGCTCGAGCGTTTCTCTGTTGCCCTTCCTTCGGCCAGGACCCAGCCCTGGACGTGGGGCCCGCCCGTCCCACGCTGCCTCGTGAAAGTCACGTTCACTCTGCCCATCCTCTCGGGTACTCTATGGTTCTCGTGGTGACTCTACTCTAATTCTAGTTCCGGTCTCTATGGCGGCGGCGGAGGCAGGAACGGTTGTAGGTCGGCCGAATTAGCCGCCTAAGAGCCAATGAGAATGGAGGAGTGATAAAGTATTAGCCAATAGAGGCCAGGAGTCGGGGTCAGGTGGTGAGATTGGCAGTATTACTGGCCAGTGGACGATGCTTGGGGCGGGTCGATCGCAGGGCTTATCCCGCCCGTCCCGCCATTCTCGCTAGTTCGATCGGTAGCGGGAGCGGAGAGCGGACCCCAGAGAGCCCTGAGCAGCCCCACCGCCGCCGCCGGCCTAGTTACCATCACACCCCGGGAGGAGCCGCAGCTGCCGCAGCCGGCCCCAGTCACCATCACCGCAACCATGAGCAGCGAGGCCGAGACCCAGCAGCCGCCCGCCGCCCCCCCCGCCGCCCCCGCCCTCAGCGCTGCCGACACCAAGCCCGGCACCACGGGCAGCGGCGCAGGGAGCGGCGGCCCGGGCGGCCTCACATCGGCGGCGCCTGCCGGCGGGGACAAGAAGGTCATCGGTGAGGGCCGGAAGGGGACGGGGGTGGGGCCGTAGGGAAACCTGGCGGCGGAACCGTTACCCGAAGCGGGGAGAGCCGGCGGGCGCGCGGCCGGCGGGGACCGACTCGGCGGCGCGCGGCCGCCCCTCCCCCAACTCGCGGCCGCCGGCCCTCCCGGTCCGCGTGCCCGTCTGGCGCGCTCGCGCGCGCCGCTTCCCGCGCCCCCTGCGGACCCCGCGCGCCCCTCCCCCCCGGGCCGCCGCGCGCCGCCGACCGCGTGTGCGGCAGGGTCCCTCCCCTCTCCGGCGGCCGCGTGCGCTCGGGCCCGCACGCCGTTGTTCCGTCCTCTCGGCCCGCTCCCTTCCGCGTGTACCCTGAGGGCGCGGCGCGCCGCCTACGCAGGCCCGTGTGGGCCGGACGCTTCCCCTTCCCTCACGTGCTCCCCGCCCCGCAGCCGCGCCCGCCCGCCGCGGCCCGCGCCCAGGGCCTGCGCACGGGCCTCCGCCGCCGCGAGCTCACCCACGTGTGCCGCGGGGCCCGCGCCCGGCTGTCAGGGGGTCTCGGGCCGCTGCGGCGCGCGTGCGGGGCTAGGTGCCCCAGCCTGGCGGGTTTAAGAAAGAACCTCTGGTAATCGTGGGTTTTTTTGTGTTTTTGTGTGTTTTCCCCCCCTCCAGCAACGAAGGTTTTGGGAACAGTAAAATGGTTCAATGTAAGAAACGGATATGGTTTCATCAACAGGTGAGATGACCGCCACCGTAGTCTCGGCCCTACCTTTCGCGCTCTGCTCCTTGGGTAGGCCCTGCGGGCTTGAAAGGGGTTAAGCATGGGTTGCTGGTTCCTTCTGGTGTGGTAGTGAGATTTCGTTTTTCTTGAAGGCTGAAGGGATCGGGGAATCTAGAGATCGTCTTTGTTTTGCAGCTAAATATTAATTGAAAGCCATTGGAAGAGGCTGCTTCTGGCACAGAGCGATTTAAAAGCCAAGCGCAGTGAGCGAGCCAACTCTCAGCAGTTAGGGCAAACTGAGGAAATCAGGATCTGGTCTAATTCTCTGAGGCGCATTTTTATCCTTGTCACGTTAGTGAAGTGGATATTGAACAATGTGATGTGACCCACTGGATTAGTAGGTAGAGATTATTTCTAAGTCGTTAGTTAGCCTTTGGAGGGAACAAGGTTTGACAGTGAGGTCTTGTCATCTTGACTGTTCAGGTTATGTCGCCTTTGTTTAACGTTTCAGCACATGATGTCCTGAAGGCCTTGGATCAGTTTCACATTAGGACTACAGGTTTTGTTTGCTCCTGCAGTAGCATGTGGAAGAAACTCCGCTTTTCCTTTTCACAGTTTTTTTTTTCTCCTACTTTTTTGTCCTCATCTTTAGGATTAGTCGTTTGAGTCAATTGTAGCAATAGTTGTAGTCATTTGTAGCAATGGTGATGATAACGTGCAGCTTTCACACACTGTACTCTTCCACACACTGTACTCTTCGTGGTCTCCCCTGTGAGCCGGGCATCATTTCCAAGATGGCTGCCAAGCAAGGCTACTAGTGCTGTTGCATATGGGTGTAGAGCATGGTGTGTGCTCCTAGTGTATTGCCCTTCCAGGTAGGGTACCTTCATCTCTGCAGCTTCTTACCTTCTTGCTTCAGAAGGCATTCAACAACTAGATGTTCAAAAGAACATCTGAGAGTAGGAAATAACACTGAATGTTTGTGTAATGGACACTACTGCAAGAAACCAAGTGGGCAAGATCAAGCTTAAAGACAGACATGATTGGCTGATGAAAAACCTTTCATTACTCAACCATAAAGTGTTGTGGAAATGCTCAAAGCAGAAGAGATTGTAAGCATTTGATGGTCTGTTTTCCACGGTTGCAGTTGTGGGGAAACATTTTGTTTCTTCCAAAGTCTTAGGAATTTTCCATCTGTTATTAACACTGTTTTTGTGACAGACCAACTCCACATTTTTTTCATCAGTTTTTTGATAATTGGCTACTAGTGATGAAGGAAGGGAATGCTTGGGTGCTTCTATTTGACGTTTTAGTTGCTCTCTGAATGTTAGCATTTCAGTTAATATTTCCATTTTACTCTGATTCTCTCTACTGGACTATACCTTAAAACAATTAGTTCTCAAAGTATGCTTATTACCTTGGAACGGTATTAAAAATGCAAATTTCTGAGTTTACTTCCAGCGCAGATTCATTGGTTCTGGGGTACATTTTTAACAAGAATTCCAAGTGATTATGTTTTGTGGGCCATGCCTTGAAAAATAATGCATTTAATTGTTGACCCAATGTAATGTTGATGTATACGCTAGAAGGGAGTGTTATTTGCAGGGTTTCCTGTGGTTAGCTTGCAGTTTGTGTGCTTTAGAAATTGTATATGTGTGCCTTATGTTTTGCTATATTTTGTTAAGTGGACAGAGGTTAGGATTTTTTAAGTGAACAATTGATATCCGAGATAAAAGTTTATTTACATATTCTTAAGTTTTTTATATCATGAGATGCCATTGCTTGCCAACTTGCAATTAACCCAATTGGTAGTCCTCCAGGGCAGGTTAAATGTAAATTAAAGAACTATAGTCTGGAAGTTTGCAACTTGGTTGGGTTTGTAGACAGGGGTGGAGGCACCTGGCTGTCGATGGGGGAGGGAGGGTTGTGGGGAGGTAGACACTGCTGCTTCTGTATAAAGGAGAGGACGTGTGTATGTAGTCTTTGGGGTTATTACTGCAACTCTGTAATTTTATGGGAGTTTTGTGAGTTATGTTCTAGGTTCTTCAGATTTTTATAATTTAAAATGAAGATAACTTACATAAACTTTTTGAATTTTAAAGAATGTATTTTCATTGTTAATATTTTGATCTAAAGTATTACCTATGAAAATAATGGTCTTGTAAGAATTATATTTTAACGCATCTTTTTCTGGTAGTAAAGTGCCTTGTATGAAAGGCGTAAGAGCATAGAGCTTTTAAAACATCAAATGTTTGGGTGCTTTTGTGAGGCTGCAGAATCTAGGAATTCTGAGAAATTCATGGTTAGTCTTCTTGCCCTGTTTTGAGAATGATAATTGGATTATGTGACTAGAGGGGTTTGTTGAACACCACCACCACCCCCCATTGCTTTTCATTGTATTATGAAAAACTTTAAACTATTGAAAGATGTCATTAGAAGGATGTAACAGGGATCAGTGGTTTCATGGTTTGGTTCTGTTTTTAAAATCTGGAAACCTAATTTTTGTCTTTGCTTCCAGCTGTTGAGGATTAATCCATGCTCCCCAAACTCATGAAAAGTTACCATGAGTCAGTAACATTTTCAGTGGGATATGGATCTTTCATAGTGACCACAAGAGAAATCCTGTTCTTCACAGTACTTAAAAATGCTTAATTAATCATTCTAGAGTTTTGGGGGGTGGGCAAGGAATTTGGAGCAAAGAGAATCCAATAGGGAAGGGGGCACAAACTGGTGACCTGCTAGCTGAATCTACCCCCAGATGTTTTGGTTGGAAAACAGTGTCTTGAGAAGTATTAGAATTAATTACTGATGCTTAAGGTAGGGGGATTATCCCCAAAATACAAAGTACGCAAGTTATCATTTTAGATCTGGATTTTAGCTTTGGGGCCTGAAGTCCCATGTAAATAAAACAGCTGGCTATGAGTAAGTATTATTACGACTTTTAAACAGGCATACATTCTCTTTATTTACTGCAGTATGTCAGGCTTCGTTTTCTCCCGTTGTTGACTTCCTGCCTGGCCTCTGTATGCATTTGGATTTATTCCCTGTGGTCTAGGAAGATGTATAATAAACCGAGCCAAGAAAGGGGTTAGCTAACTCTTTAGCGAAAAATACTTAAGTCTTGGTTTAGTCTCTCTTTTTCATGTACATATGTAACTGATGAAGGTGACTTCCCTCACGCGGTGATGGCACATAAAAGTAGCTAATGTTTCTTAAGCACTTAACACCAGGAACTATTGTAAATGTTTTAGTTGAACTAAGGTGTTTAATTTTTTAAACCTTTGAGGTGTAGATACTATTGTGAGGACAGAGAGCTGCAGTAATTTGCCCTGGGAAGCACGGCAGAGTTAGGATTTGAACACTGTTTTCTGACTGGATTTTGTTCATTAGCTGCTGTTCTACTGTCCCTGAAAATAGGCCCTAGCCCTTTTCAGTTTGGTTGCTGTCCACAAAGTTACAGGTAGTTTCTTAGGGTGGCTATTAGCTATTGAAGGACAGTTTTCCTAAGTGATACCTAGCATGTCATTGGAGCTCCTGTATGTGCTGTTAGTTCCCTGGATTTTAGAAGCTTTCTGCTTTGCACTGCCTATTTTATGTAGTTTGGTATTGCAGTAATAGGCCCAGTTTAGTGTGCAGATTGGCTTTACAATTAAAAAGGACTTGCTTAGGGGAGCCTGGGTGGGTCAGTTGGTTAAGCGTCCAGCTCAGGTCATGATCTCGTGGTTCATGGGTTCGAGCCCCATGTCGGGTTCTCTACTGACAGCTCAGAGCCTGGAGCCTGTTTCAGATTTCGTTCCCCTCTCTCTCTCTCTCTCTCCCCCCCTCCCTCCCCCCTCCCCCCTCTCCCCTCCCTCTCTCCCCCCCTCCCCCACTCATGCTCTGTCCCAAAAATAAACTATTAAATTTTTTTTTTAAAAAGGACTTGCTTAATAGCTAATAATTGGGATGCAGTTGAGGAATTGAAGGAGAGAGCAGTTGGCCCTTATCTCATTTCTTGAATCTTTTCATTCATTCTGTCTTTATATGACCTACAAGCTAAGAACCTTGGGTTTTACCTTTTTAAGGGTTGTTTAAGAATATGTGAGTGTGACCTGACATGGCCTGAAACATTTATTGCCTGGTTCTTGGATTTTAAAATGTATAGACCTGTGGAAAAGTGATTGCCAAGTCTCAGCCTGTTAAAAATCAGACTAGATCACACACAGTAAGGTCTCTAAATCATTCATAGAAGGCATAGGTAGTCTGTAATATAGTGACTAAATGTGTTGTGGCACTAGGGAAGACTTTTTGTGCTACTAAGGAAGGATGGGTGGATGGAAGCATAAAAATGATATATCTAAGTAGTCCTTAGATCATGATATATCATTGGCAGTCTTGAAAAAGCACTGTTATTGGTTGGGGGGGAGGGGTTGTTTTGATATCAGAACTGAGGCTTTTCAGACAATGGGTTGTATGCAAGGGACTTCAGGATTAATTTACATGCTGGTTGTGTTAGCTGGTGATCTTAAGTTGGCCAGAAGTCATCCTTGTTCACGAAGTCACTGATAATGTGTAAAAGTTTTTCATCTTAAGTCTAGAGAACCAGCATATTCTATTCATCTGTTTTCCAAGTACTGGGGCTGTTACTACCGAGTTTTCTCTACCTTTCACTCTTTTTTTTTTTTTTTTAATTTAATGTTTTGTTTATTTCTAGGAGAGAGAGAGAGACAGCGTGAGCAGGGGAGGGTCAGAGAGAGAGGGAAACACAGACTCTGAAATAGGCTCCAGGCTCTGAGCTGGCAGTCAGCATAGAGCCCGACGCGGGGCTTGAACCCACGAACCGTGAGATAATGACCTAAGCGAAAGTCGGACGCTTAACCGACTAAGCCACCCAGGCGCCCCTCTACCTTTCACTCTTAGCCTTTGCAGACTGCAATCCAGCTCACCTGAGGCAGAATTGTAGAAGATAATATGGGGCATAGTGTGCCTGCCGGGCATAAGGAGTCTTTGGTAGAAAAACAAATAAAAAGATAAGTGGGGTTTATGATCTTATGGCCATCTGCAGGACTTGGAAATTGGTGTCTGTATGCTTTGGGCATACAGATGCTAAATCCTAGGTTTTTATGACGGTAGAATTAATAATTTGCGTAGTTGAGCAATTTAAGCTGTTAAAAGGGCATAGTGTAATCTGCAGCAAGGTAATAGGATAAGAGCATCTAGTTATGGGTAGATTAACTTACATGTTGGGTTTCATTTAAGGCAGTGTTGTGGATTGGCAAAAAAAAAAAGTTGCCTGAAAATTCAGGATTTTTTTTCTTGCATTTATTAATTTTCAGAGACAAAGACCGAGCACAAGTGGGGGAGGGGCAGAAAGGAGGAGACACAGAATATGAAGCAGGCTCCAGGTTCTGAGCTGTCAGCACAGAGCCCAGCGTGGGGCTCGAACCCACAAACTGAGAGATCATGACCTGAGCTGAAGTCACAGCTCAGCTGACTGAGCCACCCAGGGTCCCCAAATTTTAGGACATCTCAAAACACTTTAATCTGGATAAATATAGTAGTATAGGAGTTTAGTGCTGGCTACATGTTTTTACCTTCATTGTGCTACATTAGGAACTTTTAAGAGACTTCTATTTAAATCCCAGAAGTATTTCTTTTTTTTTTTTTTTAGCATTTTTCCCAACTTAAAAACAGTAACCCCCTTTTGTTCAGCTGTTTACTATCTGTGATTCTTTTTTCCTTGAAGTCAGTACTGTGTCCTCATTTGCTGAATAAGGACAATACTAGTTAGGTGTGAGAAAACCAGAGGTGGGGTTTTGGTGAAAAATAGTATAAATAATGCCCTTAATAACAGCAGGAGGTGGAGTAAGTAGAATAGCAGAGAGCATACACCTGAAAGCAGGAGAACAGGACTGTGTGCTGTATGGAATGACACTGTTGGAATATTGCTGTCTGTACAGTAACCATTAGACTTGTATGGAAGTGTAGTTAGTGTATGCATCTGAGAGACTGAATTTTTGTAATTTGAATTTTAAAACATACCCAATTTAGTGTTTGTTTTGAACCACTTTCTTTTGAACAGCTTGCATTTGTGAACCTACTTTTCAGAAGTGTAAAATATAGAGCAGATTATGGAGGCTTAGTATGAAAAAAATGTAAAATACTCAGCATTTTTAATAACGAATTTGTACAGGTTTAAATGTAAAACCAATTTTACCTGTTTTTACTTTATTGTGGCTACTGGAAAATAAACTTAGATACAGATTTCCCCATATTGTCCAAAAGTAGTGCATTCCTGTGAAACCTTTAGTGAAAGCGAAATGGTGTAAAAGTTAAAGTGAACTTTTAGATAACCGGGCAAACCTGTATTTAGCTTGCATTTTCTTTTGGGCAGCAGTATGGGTGGGTTGAGGTTTGATTATAGTGTGGCCTTTAGGTGAATATTTTATCCCCACCATCCAAATAAGGTAACTTGCCCTAGATCATGTGGCTGGTAAAGTTTCAAACCTGCTTCTTGATGATCCATTTTGGTCACCTTATTTTAATTGCTGCTTTTCCCTCTTTGGTAAGATCTGTATCTAGTAGCCATGAGCACATATTATTTGTCAGTATTACGATAGATAGGGGTCTACTCCACAGCTGTGTTTTGTTTTTGTTTTTTTTTTTTTATTTCTAGGAGAGAGAGAGAGACAGCGTGAGCAGGGGAGGATCAGAGAGAGAGGGAGACACAGACTCTGAAA